>NC_133335.1:102367140-102534480 GCF_042186555.1 Aquarana catesbeiana | reverse complement strand
ATCCCCTAAAGTCCTGTTTTTATTTTCTTCTTCTTTAGCCCTTCCAGGGCAGACCGTCAGTTTACTGTCCAAAACGACAGGGACCTTGCCAGGCCGCAACGCCAACCTTCCTCATACAGGTCAGCCGTGACTCTCCGTCTAGGACCCACCAGCAGAGGAGATGTTCCTATTCCTCTTCCAAAGGAGATGTTCCCATTCCTCCTCCAGTCACCACACCCATCACCGTGACAGCCGCTCTGATCGCAGAGCCTGCTGGAGATGTGAGTCATGAGTCTTGGAGGGCAAGTCACTGTGTGATTCATGTTATGCCCAGGCGGTCGGGAAAAAGAGATGCAAAATCAACAAATGGAGTCTCTAGTTAAGCGTGTGGTGCAGCAATCCCTAAAGGAGTGGGATACAACTCACACGCAGAGCCAGTCCACCACTATCTGGCTCCCTGGCTGACGATGCCCAGGAAGATCCGGGCCCATTCCAGCCTTATAATGCCTCCCCCAGCTCTTCAGATAGTGGATTGAAGGGAGATGATTTTTGTTGGTGGCTTCGGCTTCACCCTCGTCTCCCCACTAATTAAGGCAGTCAAAGAGGCCCTTAAGTGGGAAGATCCTTCCACTCCTCCAGCTAAGCAAAGAAAGTTCTTTGGAACCTGAGGAAAGAAACGTTCCATCTTCCCGCTCCTTTCCGAATTGAAGGATATCATTGACAAGGAGTGGAGTAAGATAGACGAGAAGACTTCTATGTCAAGCAAAACCTCCAGGTTTTACTCCTTCATGGCAGAGGAAGTGAAATACCTGGAAAATGCACCTCTTGTAGATGCAGCATTGATGCGGATGGCCAAACATTTCACACTTCCTTTAGAGGACACTGTATCCTTCAAGGATGGGCTTGAGAGGAGAATAGACCAAGACCTCAAGAGAATTTAGGGGCTAGCCGGGATGGCTTGCAAACCCACCTTGGCCCTCGCGGCTACGTCCAAAGCTATGGAGCCTAGACAAAAAATGTAGACTCTGGGCTCAAGGGTGTTTCAGAAGATCTGGCCAGGGGCTCGGCAGTCCAGGGATTGAAACCGGCAGTGGCCTTCCTGTGGGAAGCTTCTATTGATCTCATCCACCTGTTGGCCCAGACTGTGCTATCCTCGGTCATGGCTAAGCGGGCCCTATGGTTGTGCCCTTGGCTCGCTGATCCAGCATCTAAGCAGGCCTAATGTAGGATCCCCTTTGAGGGGCCCTCATTGTTTGGTGACAGGCTGGATAGTGCCATAGCCTGAGCCACGGGTGGGAAATCGGGTTTCCTGCCCCAGGATAGGCGTCTGTTTGGTCAAAAGAAGCCTCAGCTCATAAAAACGCAGTACTGAGCATTCAAGGGAAGCAGGCTCTTGCAGGCCCAGCCTTGATTTCAGAAGGAATTGAAGCAGAGGTCAGACATCCTTCCAAAAGTCTGCTAAAAGCCAGGCGTCCAGTGGACAAGAGCCGGCTAAGTCATTTTGAGATTGGGCCCACCCAGGCGGATCGGGTGGCAGTGCATCTGCTTCTCTTCCAGCATGTCTGGGTGGCCTTCGTCTCAGAATACTGGACCAGCAAGACGGTCTCCATAGCCACACATGGGCCTTCATCAGTACTCCTCCCCCCAGATTTATTTCCACCCTGCTTCCATGGTCAGAAGAAACGTGGATTCACTGATAGTATAAGGAAGCCGCGGTGCCTGTCCCGAAAGGCAAAGAGTTTCAGGGGGTATACTCCCCTCTCTTTCTTATGTAGAAGAAAACCGGTTCATGGGGCCCCGTGATAGACCTAACTTACCTAAACAAGTTTATAGAATACGAAAGATTCAAAATGGAGACTATCTACCATCCAACAACCTGTGCAGCCATGCGATTATATGATGTATGGAGGTGTTGTCACGTGGATGAAAGGGACTACACGTATCTGTCCCCGCATCACAACACATACTCTTGCATAGACCTATTCCTTACTGACAAATGGCTACTGCAAAATATTCATGCCTCTCAAATCCACACCATCACCTGGTCATACCACGCTCCTGTAAACATTAAAATTGTAAATAAACCATCAAAACCACAATCCTACGTGTGGCGTGTGAACAACTTTCTCCTTCAAAATCCAACTAATACTGAGCACCTATCAAAAAAACTAGAAGAATTCTTCACTACAAATACAGACTTAGTGGTCTGTATTAGACCCAGCGGTCCTGTGGAACGCCCACAAATCCTACATTAGAGGATTCTTTATGCAACTAGGTTCAAAACGTAAGAAAAGGAAGATGCAGCGTTTAGAAGAACTGACGGTATCTATTGCAGTCGCAGATCTTCAAAACAAAATCACATCCCTCTCCATCCCTGCAAACCCAAATATTCAAGTTACGCCATGAACTTTGCTCTTTGTTACTTGAAAGCTTTGAAATAAAGCAGCACAAACTAAAAGCTATAATTATATGTAACAAGTAACAAAGTAGGGAAGGCAATGGCCACCTGCATTAAAGGACACCGCCTAAAATCCAAAGTAGCATATCTGTATCACCCAACTACCCACGACAAACTACTAAACCCTCAAGCAATAGCCGATGCATTCAGCTGCTACTACAGCAACCTGTACAATATCAATGCTGACAAAAGCACACACCAACCTTTTCAGGAAGAAATTCAATGCTTCCTCAACCACATTATTCTTCCCTCATTATCGCCCGACCAAATTTCATATCTAAACACACCATTCTCAATGGACGAAATTAAAAAAACGATTGAAAAATGACCGAACTCCAAATCCCCAGGCCCCCAATGGGTTTACCGGGGAATACTTCAAAACATTTCAATCAATATTAACCCTTCTATGTGAGCTGTACAATCACGCTGCCTCCTCCTCTTCTTTTCCAAATTAAATGTTATCTGCACTTGTGGTAACCCTGCCAAAACCAGGGAAGGAGTGTCAGGGCTGGCTCAGCCCTTCCTTCTGAGCTGGCTGCTCAGCTGTCAGCTAATTGCCAGCTCTTATCTCTCTCCACAGTTAACCAGCTGTTGTGGATCTGCTCGTCAGTCCCGCCTACTTATAGATCTCCAGCTCACTTCATTCCTGCCTTCACCTTGGTCACATCACAAGAAACCATCTTCTGCATTCTGTTTAAAGACTGGCTTTGCTGACATCCCTTCTGGCTCCTTATCCTGCTTGCTGTTCTTCTACTTGGATCCCTGACTTCTGGCCTGCTGATTACCCAATCTGGTTACTGAACTCTGGCTTGGCTGATTACCCAATCCGGTTACTGGACTCTGGCTATGCTTTGACTACGCTTACTCTATTTACCTTTTTATTTTTATTAATAAACAATTGTGATTTTACTGTACTTCTGTCTCAGTCTGGTTCATGGTTTCTGACAGTAGGCAAAGGCCATGAATTCAGAAGATACAGTCAATCCACTTGTTGGTAATATTTTTTCCAGATTGGATGAGCAAGATCACCGCATTGATCAGTTTGCATTACAAACGCTCCTGAGTCGCACGGCTCACCTGTCAATCCCCCACTGTGGCTGCTCTGGTACAACCTGAGTTGCAGGCTGTCCCTGCTGCTGCGCCAATCTCTGTGCAGGCACCTGCCTTGAGTATTGCCTCTATAAGTGGTATGTCTGGTTCCACCCCGCTTCCCAGTGATTTGGGGGCGATTCAGTTCAATGCAGAGGGTTTCTCAACCAAGTTTAGATATACTTTGAGATGCTGCCCCAAGCGTTTCCCACGAACAGAAGCAAAGTAGGGTTTGTGATATCTTTGCTTTCTGAGAGAGCCTTGGCCTGGGCTAACCCTCTATGGGAGATGCAAAAACCTGTTGTCTTGAGTTACCCTGAGTTTGTGGCCTCCTTTAAAAGGTATTTGACGTTCCCACATGCTCCGCTTCTGCTGCCAAGTGCCTCATGTCCATCAAACAGAGTACAAAAGCACCCTTTGTATCAAAGCACTCGATTCCACTGCAGCTGCGTGACACTCCACTTGCCATTGAGGCTCTTGACGGGAGACCTCTACAGCCTGCCCATGTGACTCATGAGACTGTTCCGCTGTCCATGGCCGTAGGGGCTCTTCACCCTGAGATAATCCAATTCCAAGTGCTTTCCTCTCCTAAGTTTCCACTGGTTATTGGTTATCCTTGGTTACAGAGGTACAACCCCTCTTTTGATTGGCTCCATGCTGAGGTTCTCTCCTGGTCACTACAATGCAGTGAAACATGCTTCCGGAAGGTAGCCAAGGTCCTGTGTACCTCTTCACTCTCCTCCCTGCCAGAGGAGTACCGTGATTTTAGAGATGTCTTTGACAAAGATCAAGCCGGTAGTTTGCCTCCACACCGGCCGTATGATTGAGCAATTGACCTCAACCTGGTGCCACTCCCACTCGTGGCCGGGTTTACCCTTTGTCGGTCTTGGAGGATAAAGCCATGGAGGAGTATGTTGCACATGCACTTTCTCGGGCTTTCATCCACAAATCCTCATCTCCTGCTGGTGCTGCTTTCTTCTTTGTGAAGAAGAGGAGCGGTGAACTGAGACCTTGTATTGATTATAGGGGTCTCAATCATTTCACGATCATTTCACGATTAAGAATACCTACCCGATCCCGTTGATTACAGAGTTATTTGACCGCCTCCGGGGAGCAACGGTTTTCACTAAGCTTGATCTGAGGGGGGCGACGAGTGGAAAACTGTTTAATACCAGAACAGGCCATTATGAGTATCTCGTAATGCCTTTTGGCCTTTGTAATGCCCTGGCAGTTCTCCAGGAATTTATTAACGATGTCCTCTGAGATTTGTTGCAGTTATGTGTGGTGGTTTATCTCAATGATATTCTTATATTTTCCAAGTCCCTGGAGAGCCACCACACAGATGTCTGTCGTGTGCTTCAGAAATTAAGAGAGTACAATCTCTATTGTAAGCTGGAGAAGTGTGAGTTCCATTGGGAATAGGTTAAATTCCTGGGCTATGTCATTTCCACTGCTGGTTTTTCGATGGACCCAGAGAAACTTTCGGCAGTCTTACAGTGGCCTCGACCTGTGGGTTACGTCCTCTGCAGCGTTTCCTGGGTTTGGCCAACTATTATTGGAAGTTTATTCATAACTTCTCATCTTTAGTCAAGCCCATGACCGATATGACCAGAAAGAACAGTAACCCACAGAGTTGGTCTCCGGAGTCCATTAAGGCCTTTGAAAGTCTCAAGGCTGCCTTTGTTTCTGCTCCTGTGTTGGCGCATCCTGATCCTACTTTGCCTTTTATCCTTGAGGTTGCTTCAGAGACTGGTGTTGGCACCCTTCTGTCTCAACGTCCTACCTCAGAGTGCTATGCATCCTTGTGGCTACTTTTCCAAGAGATTGTCACCTGCCAAGTGCAATTAAGAGATTGGTGACAGAGAGCTGTTGGCAATCATTTTAGCCCTGAAAGAATGGAGACATCTCCTCGAAGGTACCACTGTGCCGGTTCTGTGCCAGTTACTGACCATAAGAATCTCACATTCTTGTCTGAGGCTAAATGCCTCTCTCCAGAAGGGCGCGATGGGCTCTTTTCTTGTCAAGTTTCAATTACATTGTCTCATTCTTACCCGGTACCAAGAATGTAAGGGCTGATGCCTTGTCACGACAATTTTCCTCCACTTCCAAGTTGGAGTCGGTTCCAATTCCTACAGTTTGCACCAGTCTTACTTCTCCTTTGGGTGACGAAATTCTTGCTACTCAGGTCAATGCTCCTCCTGAGAAACCTTGTGACCGCTGCTTTGTCCCAGAGTATCACCATACTGCCGTGCTCCAGACTTACCATTTTCCCAAGGCAGCTGGCCACCCTGGTAAGAATCAACTTGTTTGGGCCATTTCCTTTTTTTTTGTAAATTCTTTTTATTGAAAATTTTTTTTTACTCTGGGAGGTACAAAACAGGACCATTGGAGCATACCCCGACCAATTGGTGGACATAGCCATGTGCATAACAGTGTACAACTCACAATGCATCTCAAGACTAAACAATTCTAACTACAGTTAAAATTTACTAACAACTTATCTAGTACCCAGTTTCAACATGGTAGGATGTTAATAGGGTATATCTGTTCTTGCAGGACCTCTCATTCCTCTTATCCGTCAGAGCCAGATGTTGTAAGGACAGCTAGGGTCGAGTGAAATCACTCAAACCTCTGGACTGACTGCACCACCCCCCTGCCCAGGGGCAGACCCCAAAATTCAACAGGGCCAGGTAGGTACCCAGGGCATCTTGTCAGGGCAGTTTCCAACAGGTTGGTCATCCGTCGTGGACTCTGAGTCTGTCCACAAGTGCCAGACTTTTTCAAATTTTTGGGGGCATCCTCGGGATAAATATGTTGCTTTGTATAGGGGGATATCTTTGTTAATCAATGTTTTCCATGATAACACAGTAGGGGGGTTGGCTGATTTCCACTTTAGTACTATGGCTTTCCTGGCATAAAATAATAGAATACCTATTAGGGTGCGGGTTGCTTTACCTAACGCCAACTGTTCCCCAGGAGACAGACACGAATTGTCAGAGGTATTGGTATAGTAGTCAATCTGTGGACAAATTGAGTTACTTCTTTCCAAAATTAATGAACCTGTGGGTAATCCCAAAATATATGTAGGAAGCCAGCAGGGACACCAGAGCATCTCCAGCAAGCTGCCGATGAGGCTGGGTATATGCGATGAAGGCGTTGGGGTGTGTAGTATATTCTGTGCAGGATTTTGAATTGTATTAGCTTGTCCCTAGTTGCAACTAGTGGTTGTAATGGGTAATCCCACATGTCCTCCCAGTCTTCACTGTCCAGCTCCTGCACCTCCACCCACCACCAGTCCCGCAGCCCATCTAATTCGACCTGAACAGATGGCAGCAGAACTTGGTATATTTGAGATGAGTGACTTACGGAGATTAATATCATTTAGCAGAGTTTCGAGATCGTCATGCTGATCCCGGAGCTGAACCGATCCGAATTGTGAGCCAAAGGCGTGGCGGAG
Source organism: Aquarana catesbeiana (assembly GCF_042186555.1). NCBI lineage: Eukaryota > Metazoa > Chordata > Amphibia > Anura > Ranidae > Aquarana > Aquarana catesbeiana. The sequence goes on along the minus strand of NC_133335.1, from coordinate 102,527,497 downwards.
CTGCAGGAACCTGAAAAAGAAAGAATTTGGGAGTTGGAATTTGTGCTTCAGTCTGTCAAAGGTGAACAACCCCAAAACATTGCATATATATGCAGGTATTTGATGCCCTTGCCAGCCCACAGGCCGGGGTCCTGCAAAGAATGAAGTTCCTTCAGCCTGGGATTACACCAAAGTGGTGTCTCAGGGGACCATATGCCTTTTACCAGGTTAGGTTTAACTACCACTGTGTGCCAAGCCCTGACAACCGCCCTCATAGCTTGTGTTAGGGTTATCAGTGAACCCCCTATCCCCCTGTAGAGTGCGTTGCGAAGAGCCTCATAAGATCCCAGATGTGCTGCCTCAAGGACTACTGATGCGCTGGTATCATCTGAGATCAGCCAATTGTGGGCATGGGTGAGCATTGCTGCCAAATAATATGTGTGAAAGTCAGGGCAAGCAAGCAAGTCCCCCCTGTGTCCAAGGCCTGCGTAGAATTTTCCTGCTAAATCTGGCCGGATGTGATTGCCACAGAAAGGAAGCCATTAGGGAATCTAGTTGTTGGAAGAGTGTTTTAGGTATCCAGACTGGGGAGTGCCTTAGTGTATATAGTAGAACCGGGAGCATTTTCATTTTAAATTAATTTTCCCTATAAGTGTTAGTGGGGGATTTGACCTGGCCTTTAATTTAGACTTACACCATTGCAGTACCGGGGACAGATTGAGCTTACTGAAATCCTGGGTATTGGGAGAGATATTGATCCCTAAGTATCTGATGGAGTTTGCTCATTGTAGAGGTAAGTTAGAGTTACTCTGCTGTTTCGCCCCTGGATCTATGGGAAGAATGAGTGACTTGCTCCAGTTGGTGCGGAGGCCAGAAAGAGTAGCAAAGCGGTCCAGAATCTGGAGCGCCGCTGAAAGTGAGGGGCGGGGATCTTGCAGAAAGAGGATTAAGTCATCTGCATATAGAGCTAATTTCTCAACTATTGATCCGACCCGGATCCCTGACACCTCCTCTGATCTCCGCAGGGTCTCCGCCAGAGGCTCCATCGCCAGGGCGAACAGTGCAGGGGAAAAAGGGCACCACTGCCTTTTCCCCCTCTTAATTGGGAAGGAGGGCAAAAGCTTACCATTTAGTTTAATATTGGCCGTGGGGGATTTGTAGAGTAGACTGATCCCTTTCTGGAAGATTGGGCCAAAGCCGAAACCCTCGAGAACCTGCATCATGTATGACCATTTGACTGTGTTAAGTGCCTTCTCTATGTCGAGAGACACCAAGACCCGAGAGGCATTCTCTTCAGCCGGAAGCTGGAGATGGGTGAAGACTCATCTAAGATTTATGTCTGTGGACTTGCCAGGCATAAAACCGGTCTGGTCTATGTTGACAAGGCATGGTAGCACCTGCATAATCCTATTGGCGAGTACTTTAGTGAGTATCTTAAGGTCATAATTCAATAGGGAGATAGGTCTGAGCAGCAGAGGGGGTCCTTTCCCGGTTTGGGTAGCAATACAATGTGTGCCTGATACATACTGTCTGGCAACCCTTCGGCCTCCAGGCACTCTGCAAAAAGTTGAGTGAGCCTGGGGGCCAGTAAAGCCGCGTGTGTCTTGTACCATTCCCCGGGTAGTCCATCAGGACCCGGGGATTTGTTGTTGGGCAGGGAGTAGATTGCACCCCCTATCTCCTGGCGTGTTAGTGGCTTATCTAGATTATTCCTGTCCTCATCAGAGAGAGTAGGCAAGGTAGTTCCCCCCAACACATCTAGTATAGCCTCATTGGGGGTGGGATTTGGGTCATCATATAAGTTCCTATTAAAAGGTATGAAATTCATTCAGTATGCCCTCAGGGTCTGTAAATTTGATCTCCCTTGCAAGTCTGGATTCTAGGAATTACTGTTTGGAGTGAGGGTTCTGCTACCAGGTTGGCCAATAATTTTCCGTTCTTGTCCCCTGACTCAAAGTTTGGTGACAAACTTCCTCGTGTCAGACTGTACCAACGAGGTGTAATGGAGCCTCAAGGCCCTCCTCGCCTTTATCTAGGGAGGAATAGTTTTCAGGTGATGGATGTGCCGTGAAGAGCCCAATTACCACTTTTTCATCCTGCTCCAATTGAGTGGTTTGTGCTACAAAACCGGATCTCACTGTCTTTATAGAGGAGACATATTCCTCTCGAGCGTGAGCCTTGCCTGCCTCCCAAACCATATCAAGGGAGGTCGAACCCTCATTGACAGCCCAATATTCTGTAAGCTTGGGTCCCACTATTTCCTGGATTTGAGGATTGTCTATCCAATGTGAAGCCAGCTTTCAGCATCCCGGCTCGCGAGAGGTGCCAAGAGACAGGCATAACTCCAATGGGGAATGATCGGAAAGGCCTGCCGGGAGGTAGAAGACCGCCCCGACATGTGACAGAGTTGAAGCAGACCCAAACAACAAATCTATACGTGATCCCGATTTATGTGTAGCCGAGGTACAGTATGTGAATAAGTCCTGTCCTCCGCATGCCTCCACCCCCAAAGCTCTTGAAGACCAAGAGTATCTGCCCATAGCACCAGATCAGGGTGGGCAGATCGAAAGGGGTTAGAGGTGTCCATGATGTGATCTAAAATGGCATTAAAGTCCCCCCTTCTATAATTTTGTAGACCTGAAGGGGAGCGAGTTTCATGAAAATGGTATATAGGACGGTGGGATCAAATGAAGGCGGGATATACACATTAACCATTGCCCAGCGTTGAGCATACATTTCAAGAATCAAAATAACATAGCGCCCCCCAGGGTCAAGGAAGACCTGTTCCACCAAGCAAGGTAGGGACTTGCTCAGCAGAATGGTCACCCCCCTCGCATAGGAGAAGTATGTGGCATGAAACCCCTGTCTGACCCATGCCCTTTTAAGAGCCAGGATCTTGCTGCCCATGAGGTGAGTTTCTTGCAGAAACAAAATATGAGGTTTATGATACTATAGAAATTTAAACAACAGAGATCTTTTCACTTTGTCATTCAGACCTCTGATATTCCAAGAGATCAACTTCAGGTCTGTACCCATTTAAAATAGAGAAAATTTACCACCTCAGGAGCTAGAAAGGTCTGTGCCCGGCAGTGTCCCGCCTCAAGGCCAGGGGGAGATGCAGTCCAGACGATGCAAGTATCCAGGTATTCTGACGGGAAAAGAAGGAAGGAGAAAAACATAGTCCAGCAAAGAAAACAAATGTAAGAAATCTGGGTAATCAATTACAACTAAAACTAAATATAACTCCCTACCGCCTGACTTTTCCCCAACTGTCGCTAGGGCAGTTTCAATCCCCAAACTTGATTGGAGAAAACTTACAAGTTATGCGCTGCGCTTGGGTGACCCCAAAAACAAAAATTAATAATAACCAACTCTGTGCTTACTAGTGCGATAATATTAAATACAAATAATATGAATGTTGAATAAATAAACAAGGTGTGAAAAAACAAGTGCTTGTTACACCATAAATTAGTGCTTAATAGTGCTTGTTACACCATACATAGTGTCTTAATCAACCTAAAAAGTGCTTAGTGCTCAATATAAAGTATCCTGCTTGTTTAAATGAAAAAATGTTCTCTTTGGCACTCCAAATAGTGCGTGCAAATAATGTCCAGCAGTGATAATAAAACAATGCGTGCAGGTGGTGTTCAGCTGTGACAACAATCCAACATCATGCCAAAGATATTCTGAGTGCTGCAAAACATGCTCCGGTGCTCCTTCGTGACCCCCTTAAGCTAATGTGCTCACCTCAGAGCGTGTGACTCAGCTTCTACCCTGAGTCCAAATACGCTTTGGAGCCACCCTTGGGCTCAGTCTCAGTGTCTGCTGCACTCCTCCAGCTGGAAACAATGTGGCTCCATACATAAAAAATGAAAAGGAAACTATATAGTGCAATATAACCAAAATACTTTTATTAAAAGAAAACGCTCCCCACACCGGGGTACTCACATGGCACTGGTGCGTCAGTGCACCATACTATAACGGCTTTCTATGCAAAATCACTGGATCTTTGGTGCGGTATGCTGTGCTGGGACAGCGCTGGTGTAAAGTCCGTGTCAGTCTCTCCATCCTGGCCCCTCCCCTACGTGTCTTTCGACACAGGGATCACGTGTCATCATCTGGGGGATATCAATGACAGCCTAGCAATTCTCAGCAGGGAGGTGGAGGATAGTGGTGCAGCTGAGGGCAGGAGTGTCCGCGGCTCGGGGTTCCGTTCAGGCCGACCGCGGCGCTCCTCCGCCGGCCGGCGCCATAGGAAAGTCCGGTGGGCAGCAGGCTGTACTAGGCCGGACCAGGCCGCGGCCTCTACAGGTGATCCCGGTGGCCCCACAGACCACCGGACCCTGCCAGGCACTCGGAGGGGCAGGCTGGATGGTGAGGGGAGTCCCTTACCTCACTGTCAGGCCAGCAGGATGTAGGCCGGAAAGATGGCGGCGGCCGCGGGCCTGTAGGACCAGCTTCTCCCCGGCGGGCTGATTTGGCACAATATTGGCTCAGATTGCAGCAGGGCATGTGGAGGAACAATCGGGCAGGTAGAATGGCTTTCTTCTGTCAATTAGATGCACGGATGGGGTTGAGAATAGCCGGAGCTCTCTTCTCACATGTCTGCTGCCTTTCACATCCGGACACGCCCCGGTTTGGGCCATTTCCTAACAATTCTGGTGGCCTAGTCTACGTAACTGCCTTCGTAGCTGCCTGTTCCATGTGTGCTCAGAGTAAGACTCCACGACACCTTCCAGTGGGCCTCCTACAACCCATACCCAATGGAGTGAGGCCCTGGACCCACCTGTCTATGGATTTCATTGTGGAGTTGCCCAACTCCCAAGGCAACACAGTTATCCTTATGGTGGTTGACCGGTTCTCAAAGATGTGTCATTGTATTCCAGTTAAGAAGTTGCCCACTTCTAAGGAACTGGCTTCCATTTTTGCTTGGGAGATCTTTCGCTTACATGGGCTACCCAAGGTGATTGTCTCAGAAAGGGGTAGTCAGTTTGTGTCCCGGTTCTGGCGAGCCTTTTGTGCACAGCTGGGAATTCAGCTTGCTTTCTCCTCTGCATATCACCCGCAGTCTAATGGGGCTGCAGAACGAGCCAATCAGTCCTTGGAGCAATTCCTACGTTGCTATATTTCTGACCATCACAACAACTGGTCAGACCTATTTCCATGGTCAGAGTTTGCTCACAACAGTGCCTTGAATTCTGCTTCCCGATTGTCTCCGTTTATGGCGAATTATGGTTTCCAACCTTCCATGTTGCTTGACTTGTTTGTTCCGCAGAGTATTCCTGCGCTAGAAGAGCATCCCCGTGGTCTTCCTTCCACTTGAGCACAAGTCCAGGAGGCCTTGCCTCATGCTAATGATAGGTACAGACTCCATGCTGACCGTAGACGCCTGCCTGCGCCTTCCTACCAGGATGGCTGTCATCTCACAACCTCTGACTTCATGTTCCCTCAATAAAGTTCGCACCTTGGTTTATTGGGCCTTTCCATATCCGTCACAGGATTAACCTAGTGGCTTACGCGTTGGACCTTCCTCTTAGTCTGCGCATCTCAAATGTGTTTCATGTCTTATTGAAACCGTTGGTCTGCAACCGCTTTACCAACTGGGTGTCACGTCCTCACCCTATACAGGTTGAGAACCATGAGGAGTATGGGGTAGTATCCATTGTTGACTCCCGTAGGTTCCGTGGGCGCATACAATACCTGGTGTATTGGAAGGGGTACAGTCTGGAGGAACGCTCCTGGGTCTCATCCTCAGACGTACATGCTCCTGCCCTCCTCTGTGATTTCCATAGATGTTTTCCCCTCAAGCCCGGTGGTCCTCCGAGGGGGAGGTGGAGGGGTCGTTGAGGAGGGGGGTACTGTCAGAGCTGGCTCAGCCCTTCCTTCTCTGAGCTGGCCACTCAGCTGTCGGCTAATTGCCAGCTCTCATCTCTCTCCACAGTTAACCAGCTGTTGTGGACCTGCTCGTCAGTCCCGCCTACTTATAGATCTCCAGCTCACTTCATTCCTGCCTTCGCCTTGGTCACATCAAAAGAAACCATCTCCTGTGTTCCTGTTTAAAGACTGGCTTTGCTGACATCCCTTCTGGCTCCTTTTCCTGCTTGCTGTTCCTCTACTTGGATCCCTGACTTCTGGCCTGGCATATTACCCGATCTGGTTACTGAACTCTGGCTTGGCTGACTACCCGATCCGGTTACTGGACTCTAGCTACGCTTTGACTACGGTTACTCTATTTACCTTTTTATTTTTATTAATAAACAAGTGTGATTTTACTGTACGTCTGTCTCAGTCTGGTTCATGGTTTCTGACAAGGAGCTCACATCCCCCCACAATTTCCGCCCCATATCCCTATTGAATCTTGACCTTAAGATATACTCCGAAAAAATAGCTAACAGACTGATAGATATTCTTCCCTCTTTAATCCACAAGGACCAAACTGGCATCACTAAAGGCCCCAGACGCCACAAGGAGATTAATCAATGTCCTCCATCATGCAAACACGACTGGAACACCTTCTCTACTTCTATCTTCAGATGCAGAAAAGGCATTTAAAAGAGTCCATTGGAACTACCTCTCCCTAGTCCTAAAGAAATTTGGATTTGAAGGTTACATTTTCAAAGCCATACTAGCCCTTTACACTAAACCCTCAGCACGAGTATACATGTCCAACCTTCTTTCTACCCCATTCTAAATCACAAACGGCACGAGGCAAGGATGCCCATTATCCCCCTTAATTTTGTAACTTAGTGATGGAACATTTAGCTGAACATATTAGGTCCAACAACAAAATAACAGGTATTAACATCACAACACACAAACACAAAATCAGTCAATTTGCTGATGTGGGGATATTAATGCTAACTAATATCCTTATAGAAGTCCAAAAAATCCTCACGTGGTTCAGTAAAGTCTCCTATTACAAAGCAAATGAAACCAAATCACACATCCTCAATCTGGGAATTGACGCTGTCATGAGGAACCTCCTGCAACAACAATTTCCATACACATGGGCAGATACAAGTATATCCTATCTAGGCATACAACTCATAAGATCCACAAAATCGCTCTTTCAACATAATTACCTTCTCCTCCGCACTAAATTACAACATGATCTCCACAATATGGCCAAATGCGAATTTTCATGGATGGGTGGCCTAGCTGCATTCAAAATGATGCAACTCCCTCAAGTCCTTTCTTTAGAACACTTCTAATCCGGATTCCCGTTAACTACTTTAAATCCCTACAGTCCCTACTGTTGAGATTTGTTTGCAATGGGAAGAGATCCAGATGCTCACACTCCAAATTAATCAAACATAGACTTAGTGGGGGAGTAGGTTATATCGACTTCCACGACTATTACTCGGTGTCAATATTGACACAACTAAAAGAATGGTTTTTACCCTCCCTGGCAACAATATGGAGATCAATAGAATCAACACACAGGCCTCATTACCCACTAACGTCATGGTTATTCAGTGCTCAACTAGGAGCACGAATCCCATCCTTCCTCAAACTATAACAGTAACACTCAAGACTTGGAAACAACTGCTCGAACACACCCAACGAACATTACCCTAAAACCCCTCTATCAGCACTGGCTCCTCTCATAGCCCAAATATCCCTCACAGCCTGGATCAATAAAGGGATAAAACACCTTTACAACCTGTACATTGGAAACTCTCTCAAAACCTTTCCCTTTCTTCAAAAAGAGTTCAATCTCCCTCAAAGCGACATATATCAATACATGCAAATACGACACTGCCTTCTAAAAATCTCCTACAACCACCAAACCATCCAAGCTTCGGCGTGGTCCTTTCTAACATCCTCTACCCCAATCCAAAAAGGAATCACAATATTTTATAACATTTTCCAACAGAAATGCACCTTCACTAAATCTTCCCCCTATAAACAATGGGAAGATGATTTAGGGCAGTCCTTCAAGACATACCAGTATACTAAAGCGTGCAAAACCACACAGAAGGCTACCTGTTGCTGAACATTATGGGAACTAACCATAAAAATAACACTAAGATGGTACCAGACCCCAGACAAAATCTTGAGATACAGCCCCCAACTATCCAATAAATGTTGGAGAAACTGTGGTCTGAAAGGGGGCATACTACACATCCTCTGGACTAGCCCTATACTCTCATCATACTGGACCGCTGTATTTACCATTATATCTGATATTACTCATCAACAGGTCCCTCTGAACCCAGCACTAGCAATACTATCCCTAGGCATAGAACTCCTACTATCCTAAACTACACCATACAATTACCCACATACTCCTAGCAGCAAGACAAACAATCACGAGAAGATGGAAAAAAACCCTACCTCCTTCCCCAACAGAAGTGATAGACTTAATGCATTTACACTGTTCTTATGAACAGATGATGGTGTCCTGCTCAGAGAGGCTAAAAACCTCCCTCCTTCAATGGTCGTCTTGGAAATCTTGGTACGCAAATTAATGAATCTCTTTACATTTTAGTATGTATATCTTTAATGTTTTCACGATGGGAAGGCCGAGTTCCCCTAGACACAGTGCGCACCCATTGGGGTGTCTGGGGAGAACTAGTCCTCCATCTTTCTCTACGCCACTTAAGTTGTTTAAATCAGTTGCATATTTACCAACTTACGAATCTCCTTGTATGAAATATCTTTGTCCTAACCTTGTACTTTCGGTATATTAATTGTTGTGCTATCATTCCACCATACCGTGTAACAGTTACATTCCAAGCTTATTGTTTATCTTCAAATACCAATAAAAACTATTGAAACAAACAAAAAAAATATATAAAAGATGATGTGTTTAGTACATAAATATCAAACCCGTCAAGATTGCTTGCATCTGTGAAATGGCGACATGATAAAATACCCAAAATTCACAGGCGACGCTTTAAAATGTATAGTTAGACCAAAAATATAGAGTTAAAGTATAACTAAAGGCAAAGCTTTTTTTTCATTTTGGATAGAGGGGAGAGGGATTTAAACATCAGGTTTTATTGCTGTATATTTGATATTAATGTGACCGATATGAACTATACCATACACAAACAGTGATAAGTGATCATATAAGTGCCCCCATAACTGGTAAAATATATATGTGATACGAAACGTGAAGAAGACCCTAATTGGGTACCATACACCTATATGCCCAGGTAATTTCCAAAAAGTACCACTAGGTGTGGCTGCTGATACACTATGCAGCTAATATGATGATTCCAACATATATATATATGCAAAAAATATAAAAAATAATATAATATACCAGTGCAATCAAATCCAAAAAATTGTTATGTACCCAAATGGTCTGCAAAATGTGTAATAGCCTATATGGATAGAAAAAATGTTCTGTCACAAGTAATGCATCCCAAACTGCAAATAGCAGAAAATTATATGTATATAAATATACAAAAAGGTTGTATACCAGTGCAATCAAATCCAAAAAATATGTATCCAAATGATCTACACAATGTGTCTCAACATAATTGAATAAAGAAAGAATAATAAAAAATAAAAAAACACAAAAAACTGTCACACGTGAACGTCCCAGATTGCAATTAGCAGATGAAAAAAAAAAAAAAAAAAAGTTCCAAGAGCTTGGTGACTGTGGTGCCCTTATAGATGAAAGATCCGTGACTTCTGTGCTCCCCCTTTTGGCTCCCCACTCACCGACTCCCACTGCCCCTGCAGGGGTAACAGACACTTCAGGATTCCAATCCCGTCCTCTTGGCCGATATCCCGTGGTCACTGAGATAGGATGTCCTCTCTCCCAGGCGTTTCCAAATAGCCTCTTTGTACCACCTCCTTATATCACGTCCAAGACAGGGATCCCCAAAGAAATCCTGCACAGCACACCTCAGTGCACACACCGAGCCGGAAGTGTCTGTTACCCCTGCAGGGGCAGTGGGAGTCGGTGAGTGGGGAGCCAAAAGGGGGAGCACAGAAGTCACGGATCTTTCATCTATAAGGGCACCACAGTCACCAAGCTCTTGGAACTTTTTTTTTTTTTTTTTTCATCTGCTAATTGCAATCTGGGACGTTCACGTGTGACAGTTTTTTGTGTTTTTTATTTTTTATTATTCTTTCTTTATTCAATTATGTTGAGACACATTGTGTAGATCATTTGGATACATATTTTTTGGATTTGATTGCACTGGTATACAACCTTTTTGTATATTTATATACATATAATTTTCTGCTATTTGCAGTTTGGGATGCATTACTTGTGACAGAACATTTTTTCTATCCATATAGGCTATTACACATTTTGCAGACCATTTGGGTACATAACAATTTTTTGGATTTGATTGCACTGGTATATTATATTATTTTTTATATTTTTTGCATATATATATATATATGTTGGAATCATCATATTAGCTGCATAGTGTATCAGCAGCCACACCTAGTGGTACTTTTTGGAAATTACCTGGGCATATAGGTGTATGGTACCCAATTAGGGTCTTCTTCACGTTTCGTATCACATATATATTTTACCAGTTATGGGGGCACTTATATGATCACTTATCACTGTTTGTGTATGGTATAGTTCATATCGGTCACATTAATATCAAGTACACACTTTATAAGGAAGCGCCATACCTCTATTTTAAATTTTATATATATGTTAGTCCTCTTTGAGGGCTTAACTAAAGGTGGCAGCATACCTTTCTTTCTTTTTTCTTTTTCTTCCTCCCCCTTTCCCCCTCCCCCCTCCCCACCCCCTTGGTCTTTTTCCTCCTCCCTCTTGTTTCCATATCTTGCCCCCCTTTTTCTGTCCTAAGCGCAGAGGTTTTGTGTTTTTTATTGCTGTATATGCCCCTGTTAAGGAGATTCACCCTCTCGATTTGTCTGGTTTACCATTAATATTGAAGGTGAAAGTAAAAGAAAAATCACAAATTTTGGGTTGTCCCCAGAAAAGTAATAGAGGGGAAATCTTCCAATGGGTGCACTAGTTTTGATGAACTGGGGATCCCCAAATAATTCCCTTAATTTGCAGGGATTTGCTCTCACTTCCTGTTTGGATGGGAAAGGAAGTGAAGGTAAATCTTGACAATGGGACACAGAAGGTGAGAAAAAAAAAAAATCTGACAGGGGTTTATAACCCACTCTTGCTCCTTCCAAAATGAAAAAAAAAAAAAAAAAAAAAAAAAAAGTTCTACTTTAGCCATGAATTATGGCCCTAGAATGATTGCTCTCACTTTGACATTTATGGCTATTCCTCACAGGTGTGGTGTAATCACTGTTTACACACATACAGGACCTACATGCATTTGCATTTGCCTGTATGCGTGGGGGAAGGGGGGGGGGGTGCAGAAAAAAAAAATGTATTACTTTTGTTTTATAAAAAATGTTTTTTTTTTACACTTTTACATTTTATTTTCTATTCAATTAACTTCATTGCCATCCCACTGGGGGTAACAAGCCCCCTATGTGATAGCTGTGAGCAGTGACAGGTCCTCATTATGGGTACTAGTCGGCATCCAATGCCTACCCTGCGCTCCAATGCAGTTAAAGTGGTTCCAAAGCCTCAAGATTTTTCACCTTAATGCATTCTATGCATTAGGGTGATAAACCTTCTGTGCTGCAGCTCCCCCCAAACATCTTTTTCTTACCTGAGCCCGATCCAGCGATGTGCACAAGCCCAGCACCTCCAGCCACTGTCTCTCCTCATTGGACAGATTGATAGCAGTGGGAGCATGTGCATGCTCCCTGTGACATGGGAGCGGGGGGGCGAGGCCATGTCCTGCTGTCTGTCTCAATGAATGCAGCAGTGGAACTCGGAAGCGAGCCTGCACGGGTGCCCCCACAGAAAGCGGCTCTCTGTGGGGGCACCCAATGAAGAGGAGGGGCCTGAAGTGCCAGCGGTGGACCCCAGAAGAAGAGGATCGAGGCTGCTCTGTGCAAAACGATTGCACAGAGCAGGTAAGTATAGGCATATTTGTTGCTTTTATTTAAAAAAAAAAGCAAAGGTTTACAACCACTTTAATCAAACTGCCAGGAAATGACTCTAAAGCTCTAAAACTGGAAGTGATGAAATTTGTCAATCACAGTAGTACAGGTCAAAACAGTCCCAAGATGGCAGTGCTTCTGTACCATGCACGTATCCCATCACCCAAAGTACATTGGATAGCTTAACTCATCCCATGATCCAGTAGCCGTCATCTGTCAGCCGTGGATAAAAATCTCTAATAAAGAAAGTCAGATTTTCCACCTGGCCTTGAGCCAGGGGCATTTGGAAAACTGAAAGAGAAAAGATGCTTTCAAGCCTCACATTTCTTGAGGTCTAATAACTGGCCAACAATAGAACTGCTAATGCAACCGGGAGGACAATATGAAATTCCTTTCTGGCAGGCACCACAGATTAGACATTGTTTTGAAACATTGGGACCGACCAAAGGGTATGGACAACCACGCACAAAATTTGAGAGGTACTGTGAGAAGGAGCCCCTTTCCCATATTATTTCCAAGATATATGCTCTGTTGACAGCACCACCAGAGGACTTTAGCAGAAAATAATACATTTAACCTTTAAATCTAGATGTACTAAGATACAGGAGCTGAATTATAAATTATTAATGCGTTGGTATTATACCCCATCACTAATGAACACATTTTCCCCAGAGACGTCAGACAAGGGCTGTCAAGAGAGGTACTATAGCCCATATTTTCTGGACATGTCCAGTAATTAGACAGTTTTGGCAAGAAGTTCAGAGAATCACTCAACTATTTACTGAATATCAAATCCCTGAGGACCCGGCCTTTTTCCTATTACAATGTTCACAAATCCCAATGGAGAGAAACAAGAACTCGTTGATATGTCATCTGGTGAACGCAGCTAAAAGCTGCATCACCATGTGCTGGAAGGAGACAGGAGCACCTCAGATTTATATGTGGCTTAATAAAGTAAGAAGAACTGGGAGTATGGAAAATCTAATACCTATGCCTTTGGATAAAAGGGAATGCATTTCCCAAATATGGGCTCCCTGGGAGTTATTCTTGCAAACAGAAGAGGGGAAAAGGCTGATTGGAGAGGAACTAGAGGAGTAGGCTAAGTTAGAATGTTAAAATGCTACAAGATCCCAAATCCCGTTGGACGGGGGGGCCACTGTGGGGGGGAGGGGGGTGGGGGTTCCCTTTTTTTGTTAAATGTTTTATTTTTTTTCCCTGGGTCTTCTGTTGCCTGTTCTAGAATAGGAGGTTGTAAAGGGGGATTGATATTGTTATGTATAAAAATAACAGGATTACGTTCTAAGATTTAAAGATTATGTTCCGATTTGAAATTTGACTGCAATAGTAGCATTATGCAACTGTAACTATTGATTTATTTTTGTTTTCCTGTCAAGAAATAAAGAATTAAAAAAAAAAAAAAAAAGTCAGGGCAGTTGTCCTCTTCATCCAACTGGACTTAGAGATCAATGCTTTAGGGCATACACTTTTTTTTGCCATCTGTGTCCTATTGGAGAGATTCCGCTTCATTTCCTGTCCCATAGCCAAAACAAAATATGAGTGGAATCCCTCCAAAGTTGTCACCAGGGTTTCCAGGAATAGTGTCCCCATTTGAAGATTTCCCCTCGATTAGTGTGCTGAAGTCAAATTAAAATGTAGGATTTACTTTTACTTTTGGTGATAAAAATAGGACAGGACGCATAGGTGAACCTCGGGGTAACGGGGTACACGGACAGAAATAAAACCTGACAGGGTTTCTAATCTCTCTGCACTCTGTCCAAATCTAAAAAAAAAAAAAAAAAAAAAAAAAAAAAAAAAAAAAGCACATGGAGCCACAAGCAAGTGACCACATATGTATAGTATATTTCTAAAAAAAAATATATACATTCTACATAAAAAAGTAAAGAGCTTCATCCATATGCCAGTAAAATGACTGTCATGGCAAATAAAACAGTGCACTTACAAAAAGAACAGCCAGTTCCAAGCATCGAAGTGGCAGGGAGAAGTCAGTAGCTCCTATCCCACCGCGTTTCATGTGAATGCACGTCTTCAGGGGATCCTTTTTTTTCCCCAGACACATCAAGCAAACCTTCTGACTGTCCCTAGTGGTGAGAAGCAATAATGTGGGGTGTCCCCATTGTGAGAATGGATCTGGTTGACCATGTATGAAGGATCCTGTTGACACAAACCCGCATGTTGCTGCTTTCCTCGGGCAGCTTTAATGACGTTGAGTGCACTTTAGATCTGTTGCTCATGCGTGGTGGAGAGGATTTTCATTACCTGGTGGAAAACACTCTTTGCGATGATATTTATCACATTTTTTGGACTCTTTTGCATTGGACTTTATTCTCACTGATTTATTTTTTATTATTTTTAAATATTGTGGATGCTTTTTGCAGATTATGAGTGCTGTGTTGAAGCACATGCTTTAAGTTTGTAATATCATATATTTGGAGGTGCTGCATTATTTTCTTTGTTGGTTTGTTTGCATACTGTATATTTACCTATTGCAAGCTGACGACCCTCTCATGTTTTCAGTAGTATTCTAGATCTGGCTACAGTTAGATGTAAAGCGAACATTACCGCACGTCTGAAAAGCGATCCATGTTTTTTACAGATGTTTTGACAGGTGGGGAGGCGATATGTCACCTCCTCCATGCCTGTTTTAACTCTGTAGATGCTGCACCACAAGTGCAAGCATTACACACGGTTGGAAGGCCATTGTGCCGCAGCCCCAATCACTTGAATAAATCATATTTTGGCAACGGTACTGCCAAACCCGCATGGGGTATAATTTTTGCCATGGCTACAAAGCAGTATCTGACACTTTTTGGAAATTTAAATGTTTGCCTCACTTTCCATGCAGTCATTCCCTCTGCTGGCCCTTAAGTTACTACAGGACTCCGTATTGATGAAGGGAATGATGGAAAAAGATCCAAGGTATGCAGAAGGAACCAACCATCCGTCGGAACCTGAAGTATGTTGGATGCAGAAGAGTTTTCAGCCAGATTGTGAATGTTAGGAAGGGTAAGTGTAAGGCCTTAGATTAGAGGCCACTACCTTAGCTAAAGGCATCATTGATCAGAAAATCACTGTCCCTTTATCTTGGCTTATGATACTCAAGAAAAACACTAAATCTGATGAAGATTTGGTGATTAAGACTAAGATAGGCAAATTTAAAAGGGACTTAGATGATTTTAACTCTGATCGTGTTTTTAATTGGAAACTCAAAAATAGGCCACCTACTGATGACATTAAGACCATACGCTCTTCACATTCTTACCCTCAATCATCTTGCCCTCCATCCAAGGAACCTACACAGAGGTACTCTCAGTTACCTTCCCATTCCTTGATACCACCTCGTCCCCCTCCTCTCATGAGTTTGTCCATTCCACTTAGGAACAGTCAATGTTCCCAGCCCTGTGCCAAAGTTCACAAATCACCTTTTAAAAAAACTCCTAACTCAAAAACTTCGCATCTATTGGCTGATCTGAATAGATTTTACAATAGACCCCCTTACACTGGTAAAAGCATCAGTGCTGCTACTCTGGCTTCTGAGTCTGCATCTATCTTCGTTTCTGAAACTATGCCTGTAGCTACATCTTATGGCGTTGGGTCCAGTACTTCCATTGACCCATCCCGCATGTCCATGCCGGAGGGGGCCAATGTTGAGACTATGGATACCCAACCAATAAACATTGATGGTCCTTCTAGTACCATGCATTTGTCTGCATCTGGCCTTCAGGACACTTCTCTTGTTTTGACCATTCATTCTTCCTTTCCCCTGCATACGTCTCCTTCCCTTTCCCCTTTATCCATTAACCCTACTTCCACTTCCAGAAATCTACCAACTGAAGTTCCGGAAACTATAAAGATTTTTAATTTATCCTCTCGAAAACTCTCTACTGCAGACATCAGTCTGCTTAGCAGAGGACTTAATTTTGCCCCCATCAAATAAACCTAACCCTTTTCTTTTGTTTAAAGATCTCAATAGGTACATTCGTAACCTTACCCTTAAGAGATATTTTCAAGCCAAATCTCACAAACCCACTGCAGATAATGTAGATCCATCTTCCAGTGCCTTATTCAATTCTTTCCCAGATGTCTTTGACTATGATGGTGACATCATAGATATGTTGGAGTCTCATACAGAGGAAGACAACATGCTCATGCTGCTCACACAGCATCTGGCCACCTCTCCTCCCATAGCACATTCATCTTTAAAACCAAAATCTGTGTTTTACCCTGCTCAGTCCAAGGGACCCTATCTTAAGAGTTTCTACAGAGTTGTCTATGCCGATTCTGTGAAACTCTGCCAGTCCTCCTCCACTATCCCTGTTCATATTCACAACCTCACTGTTGCAGAAACAAGAGCATTAGACTCTTTGATTTATGCCACCGATATTGTTATCAAATCGGCCGATAAAGGAGGGGGTATAGTCGTCCAAAATAGGGACGACTATATTGCAGAGGCTTATAGACTACTTTCTGATAAGACCACGTATACTAAATTGCCTAAAGATCCCACCAATGAATTTGCCCTTGAGGCCAGTCATGTGGTTCAATCTGCCCTTACCAGTGGAGTCATTACCAAAATGGAAGCTTCCTTTTTCCTTAAAAACTTTTATCAGGTGCCTTATTTCTACCATTTGCCAAAAGTCCATAAAAATCTAACATCCCCTCCCGGCAGGCCCATTGTGGCTGCTATGGACAGTGTAAGTACCGGTCTTAGCCAATACATTGATTTGTATCTACAGCCCATAGTCCAGCAACTACAATCTTTTATTAGAGATGGTCCGCACCTCTTGGAGCTTTTGGCACCTTATAGGTGGGAATCTACCTATACGTGGCTCTCTCTAGACGTCACGTCCCTATATACTTCAATCCCACACCAATTTGGCTTACAAGCACTGGAATTTTTCCTCGCTCAGAATTCGATGTTAAATTCCAGGCAGGCTACATTCATTTTGGAGGCCACTGATTTGTTTGCGCCACAATTATTTTGATTTCAATGGCGATTTCTTTCTACAGCTACAGGGAACCGCCATGGGAGCTAACTTTGCTCCTTCATATGCAAATTTGGCCATGGGCTATTGGGAGAAGAATTACATATGGTATAACAATTCCTTTTTAGCCAACATTGTATTTTTTGGGCGATACATCGACAATATTATCGTGATTTGGGATGGCCTGTTGACCTGATTACTTTATTTGTAGAACACTGTAATTGTAACCCATATGGACTGGCTTTTACTCATGCTTTTGATTCCACTAGTTTGACTTTTCTAGATTTAGAACTAAGTCATACAGATGGAAACATTATTGCCCCAAATTACACCAAACCGACGGCTGGCAATTCCTATCTGCATTTTCATAGTTGCCATTATCCCAAGTGGATTAAAAACATACCGAAAGGGCAGTGCTGTCGCTTGAGACAGAACTGCACCCGGGATACTGATTATGCTCTATCTAGCATCCCATTGAAAAAGAAATTTGCAGATAAACTATATCCTAATGATCTGGTGGATGAAGCATGCACCTTCTACTCTAAAGGTAAACCTGCGAGAACCAAAAAGAGTGAGATTGACCACTTCACGCGATTTATCACCACCTTCCATTTTCAATATAGGAAGATGGAAAAAATAATGAGTAAACACTGGGATATCCTCTTCTGAATACCATTATCCCTACTTAACCCAGAGTCACATATCGCAAAGCTCCAAATCTCAAAAATAAAATTGCTCCTAGTAAATTATCTACTTTATCATCCAGTCATTCCACAGACCATTCCACCACCCTTATACCCCTAGTGGGCATGTTCCAATGTAAAAAGGCACTGTGTAAAACCTGTCCCTATATCACACATGGACAAAAATCTTTTTATTCCAAGGGCAAAACTTATCAGTTGGACCAATTTTATAATTGCTCCTCTGATTTTGTGGTGTATGCCCTTACCTGCCCCTGCGGTCTCATCTATGTGGGCCGAACGATCTGCCCTTTGAGACAGCGATTCGGACAACACTGCCGACTTATAGAGGGCGGGAAGGACATGCACAGTGTCCCGCGACATTATGCTGAATTTCATAAAAAATCCACCATGGGCCTCCGAGTTTGGGTTATTGAACAAATTCCCAAATGTTTCACTGCAGCAGAACTTTTCAAAAAAATTTGTGCCAGGGAGACTTTTTGGATCTATACTCTCGATGTTCTTTCGCCTGGTGGCCTCAACGAGAGTATAGAAATTTCCACTGTTTTATAAGCTTTTACAGATCAGACATTTTTTACATTATTATTTTTATATATATGCGCGTGTGTTCATGCATCTGTATATGTTAAGGTCTTTATTTTGGACCATATATCTACATCTTGTCCCCTATAATATGCTTTTTTTATACATATTCATCTTTATTTTCATTATTATGTTTTAGTTTTATTATTATTAAACTACTATTATTAACCTATTCCAAAATTATTACATTTTAGTTCAACATCAACATAAAATTTCAACATCGTATTAAAAATATATGTACACTTTACATGAGCCTTCTCATCCAACATCGTCAATTTGACACTTATATATATTTATCTCTATGGCTAATGCATTTTTTGAGTCTGATTTAATTGCATATGGATTTATATCCCCTCTTTCCTCTTTTTTTTTATTGTTGTAATCCATCGACTTATATAATCATGCATTTAGATTAGTTAGTGTTTTTGGGGGTTTTTATTCAATTTTTTCCCCATGTTTTCCGTATTCCATGTTCTTATGGTGTTCTGTTTTATCTGAATATTTTTTGCCTATGTGAGTCTAAAGTTTTTCTCCTGGCCCCACCCCCTGATTGACCATATAATGTCACTGTCTAACATCACTCCCCTATGCTTGACAAAGGAGTGCCGCTATCTCCTCCATCGATAACTCAGAAACGCGTCACACAGGAGTGACGTCACAGCTCGGCGCCACTGTGTTTTGCGATCCAAGCCTCGCTTTGGCTCCGATTACACGGCCATGTTCCATTACCATCACGGACGCCAGGCGAGGCCCTGTGGAATACCGCTACACAGGAACAGACCAGCTTGGACGCCCCCATCTCCCTCCCTCCGGAACCCACCCCACCTCTGACGGCTCCCCTGCTTTCTTTTACTTGGTGTGCCACTGGACTACCATATTGGCTTACTACAACTCATCTTCAACCCATTTGATGTGATGTTAGTGTATCCGGACTTGCTGCCACCTGTAGTCCTCCGCTCCTTCTCCTGTGTGAGATGTATCTGAAATCTACACTTCAGTACTACATGTGAGTAGTTATTGTTTTTAATAATAAATTTATCTTGATACATATTCAGTGGCGCCCCTTCTCCTTGTTTTTCTTCTAGCACATTGGACTTGGCTTTTGGTCCTTTTTGGCGGCTGCCTTGAATGACACTCTCCTTTCCACCCATATATATGGTATATGATTATATATATATATATATATATATATATATATATATATTTGTATGGATCCTGCCCCTGTGTACATAGGCAATGTTATATGAGGTATTTTGGATTGCGCCTTTTTTACTTATATTAAGTGTAAGGCCTCAATCACACAGGATTTTAGTGCCAGCTGTGGCAAAAACCAAGTGTCACGTACCTAGTGGAGACTGAGCTGTAGAGAGGGCTTCTCTTGCACCTCTTGTCTAACACCCCTGGTAGAGATGACAGGGAGTGAAAGACGCAGAGTGACATGAGGGTCGGTTTAGCAGGTGGCTCAGGTTGGACTTTGACAGGAACCCAATGGTTGCGGATCACCGGATAGGCACCGAGAACTGGAATTCCGTGTTGCTGGATCAGCAGGCGGAAGCGTGGTCGAAACATAAGCCAGGAGGTCATCAACAGCCGAGCAGAGCAGGTACTGGAACGTGAGGCAGAAGCAGAGCCAGGATACAGGCCGGATTCGGTACACAGTCGGGCAGCGAGGTGCAGAATCATGAAGCAGGAACAAGGTCAAACACAAGCCGGGGAATCAGGAAGGCAGGCAGAAGTCCAAGAGAAGGTTCAGGTACAAGCTGGGTCAAACACAGGAACACTGGAACAGATTAAACACAGGTAAAACAGGCTGAAAGACCACTCAGCAACGTGCGAGTGTCATTGCACTGTTTAAATAGTCTGGTTGGCGCCAGTGTGCGCGCACATGTGCATGCACGTGTTCCTGGTTGAGGTCGCGCGCATCTGTGCAGATGCCAGTACACTGTATTCTTGGTGCACACATTACTGTGTGCGTGCGCCTGTGCGCCAACACGCGTCTAGCAACCAGACTTACATAGTTAGTCAGGTTGAAAAAAGACACAAGTCCATCCAGTTCAACCTTAAAATAAATAAAATAAAAATATCGCACAATCCAATATACCCAATTTTATACCCTCAGTTGATCCAGAGGAAGGCAAAAAACCCCAGCAGAGTATGCTCCAATTTGCTACAGCAGGGGAAAAAATTCCTTCCTGATCCTTCTTACACCAAGCTGGATTCATAGGTGGATGCAGATAGTTGTGGTCATTTAGCCTGTACAAAGCATTGTCCGCAGTTGTTCGATGTAATTGCACATGGAGCGATCACCCATGGTTAGGGACAGATGATCGCCCTAACAGCTTGCATCGCCTGTCCCTAACGGCAGGTACGTTTCTCTATGTGCCAGTACATGTGAACATCTGGAGAAAGCTGCAGCAGCTTCAGCTTATTATTGCTTTGCGCAGGCTGAGGTGCTGCAACTATCTGCATCTACCTGCCAATCCAGCCACAGAAATACGAGACATAAACAAACAATACTGCACTATTGGAGTCTTTGCTTCTTTGCATGTCTGCACCTCCTGATAGTGTGGATATCTGTTCTGGTCTGACCACCTAGTGTATGTGGAGGCTTCTGGTGGGAGACGCTCAGGACATTTGGACATCCTTCTATGTGATTATTGATCCAACAAGTGCTTTGTGACCCCCTTGAATAAGGGTGGTCGCTGGCTTTCCGGTAAGCCTTTTTCTTCACTGTGGTGATGGGTATCACGCGGTCAAGCATTTGATCCAGGCTCTATATCTGTAGAAATTGAGTTATTTACTGTATTAATAACTATATTTCAATAATTCATATTGATGAGAAAAGTTCCAAGAAAAATCTGTTAAGTTCTCGTGTAAAACCTCCAAAATTGATTTAATGATCAATTAGCAAAATGTTACAAAAACAATGTCAAAATGTAGAATACAAAAATAGATTATTCTTAAAATAAAGTTTAAATCAGATATGTCTGTGTGTATATCTTGAGATCTGTGTGTGTGTGTGTGTGTGTGTGTCTTGATGGAGAGCTGCAGTGTAAGTAAATCTTTCCCCACAACCTGTCTGTCCTCCTTCCATTAACCCCCACCTTTTTCCATAGAGGCTGGCTTAAAAAAGGTTCGTTATAGTCCCATAGAAAAGACCGGGAAATTTGAATTACTCCTTCCAACATTCCTAAGGGTGGGGCTATGAACTATGTGAGAAAAGCTATCGTTTAAGAATCATTTAACTTACAATATATACATTTCCTTTAAACATATAAAATCCTACATATATGTAAAATGCAATGTTCTTATTAATATCCTAATCAAGAAATATAGTAATGTAAAGAAACAGCTTATATTCTTAACATACTGAAACTTTGTGTCTTTGGAAAGACTGTAATCTTATCTCTTACGATGGGGGAGGTGAAATGGTCTACACTAAATTGTATCCATATGTGAGATGAATCTCTCCCAAGAAATGCATACTAAGCCTATACCAGCATAAACTTTCATGAGTATAAAAACCTATGTAACTTCACCTTTTCCCAACATAGAAGATATATATACATTTATATATATATTTATATATATAATTCAATTATCACAAGAACTCAACCATTCATAAATTCTGATATTCTAACAATATCTCACGTGGGATCTTTTTTCATTAACCACTTCAATACCGGGCTATAGCCATATGACGTTCGCAGATGGGATCTCCCATCCCTCGGACGCAACCCATCCCAGTATAGATAAAGTTGAAAGAATCGCGCTTAGGACAGATATATAGGCCAAATATATACAGGTTGCTGCCTCCCTTGAACAAAGACACTCCCTAGGGGTGTCCTGCAGAAATCAAAGTATTAGGAGATAATAGGGAAAAACGGCGCTACCCGAGAGACCTGTTTGGCTCAGCCTGTACAGGGAACGTTATATAAACGTAATTTTTTTATTATATATATATCACAAGGTTTCAAACTAATATGAGTGAAAAAATGCCGTAAGTAGATGGAAAAAAAGTGCTGAAGGGTTGCAATAAAATAGCTAAAGTGCATATGTGTGGATCAGTATATAATCGCATGCATCCTATATGGATGCTACTGTATGGGTAGTCAGAAAAAACTTTGTATATGCCAAAATATCATAGGATCCTGGTAGAGCAATATACTTTTTCCCACCACAAAATACATTCAGCACTTTGTACAAAATAAAGGCATATTGTGTATAACAGAAAACGCATGAAACATGCATGGATCCACTTCTGTTAATTCCAATAGGGAAAAGAATTCCATACACAGTATCATAGCAGTATCTATATGTCTCAATATTAGTATAGTTCATATGTTGTAGCTATTACACAGATATATAATAGTCTCATGCATTTCATGCGGCAATCAGACTTGATGTTTTCCCCAGAGTGACTTGGTGTGTACAGGGTAGAATGGTGACTTCTGTGATCCCCCTCAGATTGCTCACTCACCAGATGTCGAAACCCCTACAGGGGTATCAGGCCTGTAATACTGCACGAAAGACTGCTGCTGCTGTGATGCTTCAGATGGCTCCGATGATCATGTTGCAATTAACCCTCATATCAGGGAAAGAAAAAGGCTTCCATAGAATAATATAGTCCCAAAAGTATTTATTTAAAAAATAATAATATAAAATCCAAAGTCCAAAGAAATATAAATAAAAAGTAGTAAAAATGCAAACATCCAACAAATGCCGTTCGTTCACCCGCCCCTTGGCCACTGGGGAGGGATGTGACTCGAGTGTCGGTTTTGTTGGTTGTTTGGTTGCTCAGTCACTGTATCCAAAGCAGGTACAAGTGGGGGAAGTAGCGGTCAGCTGGGGATGTGATACGTTCCTCCACAACCCATCCCAGATCCGTTTAAAGAGCCAATAAAAAATGTCTCTTTACCACGTGACCGGCTGTGTCCAATCACAGCCGATCACATGTACTGTTTACGTGGACGGCGCGCACAGAGCGGCAATCGGGGACGAGGCTTGCCACCCTGACACAGCCCAACTCCGATCGTGGTAAAGAGTCAATGAAATTGGCTGTCAAACCGTGGTAACGAGATGTTACCGGTTTCCCCTCCTCACACACTGATTGTGTGTGAGGAGGACATTGGGGTAACTTCTCTTTACTGCTTACAGTGTACACCAACCACACTGATTGCCCCCCTAATAAAGAGGGCCTGTCACCAGCCAAAGTACCTGTCACTACCCATCAAAGTACCTGTCACAGTCCATCTGAGTACCCGTCACAGCCCATCTGTGGGCAATGTTGACGGCTCCAGAGGGCCGACTGTCAATTCTCCATTTCACGATATGAAGATTGTCGACAGGCAAAAAGGTACCAGCTCCTCCGGCCAAACCAGAACATGGCCTTCCTTCTGGCTGCATGACTTCTAGTGCCTCCTTGGTAACTGAAGTAAATTACTGATGTGGTATTGTCAGATTGTACCTTGACAGAAGAGTCAGAGTACCCGAGTACCTACGTTGGGGTGTTTGTTTTCTATTTTGTGGGTAATTCCATTGTCTTGGTGATCCAGGGCTAAGGATCTAAGTGTAATAGGATCTAAGTGTAATAGGTCATTAGGAAATTAGAGGTGTAATTTATGCTCCTAAAACGCCTGATGGTTCTCCCTGCATGTTGGGCCTCTGTATGTGGCCAGGCTGTGTAAAAGTCTAACACATGTGGTATCACCATACTCAGGAGGAGTAGCAGAATGTGTGTCCTGTGCATGTGCCCCTGTGTATGTGTGCATGTGTCCTGTGTATGTGTGCATGTGTCCTGTGTATGTGTGCATGTGTCCTGTGTATATGTGTCCTGTGTATGTGTGCATCCTACCTGTGTCCTGTGCATGCCTCAGTGTGCCGCTCTGCATCCACCGATTAGCATGTGCTATTACTATTCGGCCGCCATTCACTGTTCAAAAGCCGCGCCTCCTCCTCGTCCGTGATGGGCAGAAAACTCTATTTCCCAGCAGTCAGCCTATCACGGACATTCTCTCGTCCTCATACCATGGACGAGGATGAGAGAATATTATAAAAAGTGATCAAGTGTTGCGCAAAGAAACTTGAGGACCCTCCACTGCGCTTATGTGTAAGTAATAACGGCAGCTGCCAACTTAAAAAAGAAATCAATATTCCAAAATAAATAAAATGAAATAGTGGCGATATATATATATATATATATATATATTATATAATATATATATATATATATATATATATATATATATATATATATATACACACACACACATATACATATATATATATATATACATATACATACACACATACATATACACACACACACACACACTCAAATGAATCTTAAACCTAAATAATAGTGATTAATTTGTGAAAAAAACACGTGATCAAAATGTCAACATTACATCAAAATTCCTCTATAAAATGAGAAACCATCTAGGTGACTGTATAAAACAAACAAAATAGAGTTCCATATAATCAAAACAAGTCAAATGACATGATATTAAACCCTGTGATAAAAAAGTATATAGAGTCCGAAACTCAAAAGTAACAATTGATGAAATTCAGGCTGTGAGCAATTGATGGGAAAAAAAAAAAAAAAAAAAAAAAAAAAAAAAAAGAGTGCCACTGAAAAGGTGAATGTGCAACAAATCTCCAACTGCTATACAGGTACCCCTTCACCACACTGGTTGTGACTGTGGATCCCCCTAGTGAAACCGCACTCACCAGATATTTATTTGCTTCATTCTCATGCACGGCACATAAGCTTTATGTAAGGGGTGACACGAGCTGGAGCACGTTGGACTCAGGACAGAAGGACTTCCTTAACGAGCTAGGCTTTTCATCAGATAAGGTGATAATATCATGTAAAAGAGAAAATGCCTCCAATAGCGCAATACTGCTTAAAAACATTTATTGGATACACCATGCAAAGTCTTCTCTCATTATACTCACATTAAACCAGATATATAAACGCAAGAGTAAGATATTCCGTGCAGTGAAAAATGGCAGTATACTAATGGTCACGGCGGACCCGGGATGCTGTAAAAGGCTTCTCACCCCTCTCCTCGATGGATCCTCAGCGCTACAAGGTAGTCTCAGCCAACCAGATACAAAGCCCAGAATGTCACACTTCATGCGCAGATGCTAGGTTGCCGTACAGCCCCGCCTCCGACATGTTTCGTCATATCGACTTCTTCATAGGATTGCAATCATATGAAGAAATCGATATGACGAAACACGTCGGAGGTGGGGCTGTACGGCAACCTAGCATCTGCACATGAAGTGTGACTAGTCTCAGCCAACCAGATACAAAGCCCAGAACGTCACACTTCATGTGCAGATGCTAGGTTGCCGTACAGCCCCGCCTCCGACCTGTTTCGTCATATCGACTTCTTCATACTTGATTACTAATAGAAACCTCTGGAAAGGTGGATTTAGACAAGAAAAGTGCAAACACAATGTTACCTGGATCACACAACTCTCACATGCTGTATGATTCATTTGGAAACGTGTGAAACTTGGATGAAAGTTACGTGAATTTTGGGTGAAAACATTGATGTCAAGGACTGCTTCTAACCAACAGCTTCACTGAGGATGCCACTGGCACATTGGAAAAGGGAATGACGGCAGCCGTGCTGAGGATTATCGCCAAGGAACACCATTGCTGGATTCTAACCTACACGCCTATTACCCCTGCAGGGGTTGGGTGCTCTGGTAAGTGAGGGCACGATTGGGGGTGCAGTGGAAGACGGGGAGCACTTGCTACATTGTCACATCAAGATTCTTTTTATTGGACTGATATATTACAAGCTTTTTCAGACTTTGTTTTTTTAGGACACTGGATTTTTAAATATATAATTTTTTTACCATCACTTTGCACACCAGTCTTACTATTTTTGGTGTTTTGGACACTTCTTCACAGTGGTTTAGAATGGTTTTAGATGATTTTTTGCAACATGTTATTTGGTGTTTTATATCACTGTTAAGGAATTTTTTGTGGATTATATCTCATTGATATGTGTCAGGTCACATATTTTCTAGCACTTTGCACTTTATAGTACAGTGTAATATTTTGGCATATTCTCACTTATATATGGTTTTTCTATTTACTCATTTATTTTTTAATATTTTTTATCCATTTTTATATTTTTTACCTTAATTCTTTCCATTACACACCATTTAATAGTTATTTAATATTTATTGTACACTTGTTTGAACAGCGCCAGTTCCCCCATTATAGGATCTTGAAGCCGTACCTGTATAGCAGTTGGAGATTTGTTGCACATTCACCTTTTCAGTGGCACTCTTTTCTTCATCAATTGTTACTTTTGAGTTTCGGACTCTTTATATATATTTTTTTATCACAGGGTTTAATATCATGTCATTTGACTTGTTTTGATTATATGGAACTCTATTTTGAGGATGAGAGAATGTCCGTGATAGGCTGCTGGGAAATGGAGTTTTCTGCCTATCACAGACGAGGAGGAACAGTGAGAGGCTGCCGAATGGTATGTAGCACACGCTGGCCGCCGTCTGCCTGCATGACACACTGATCATGTAGGCAGATGGCGATGACTCGAGTATAAGTCAAGGGGGGCACTTTCAGCCCAAAAAAAAAAGGGCTGCAAATCTCGACTTATACGGTATTTTGTGGTGTAATTGAAAGTATGCATATGCTGTGTGTGAGAAATAACTTGTTATTATGACAATTATGTGAAAAAAAAAAAAAAAAAAAAAAAAAAAAAAATCTTCATTTTCCCAAGAATTGTGGGAAAAAAATTACAACTTCAAAAAAACTCACCATGCCCCTTAATACCTTTGACTGCCTACTTTTCAAAAAGGGGTAATTTGGGGAGTATTTGTACTTTCCTGACATTTCAGAGCCTCAAGAAATTAGATAGGCCGTCAGTGCATCAGGTGTGATCAATTTTCAATGATTTGCACCATAGACTCTATAACTTTCACAGAAACTAAATAATATCCACTAATTTGGGTTATTTTTACTAAAGAGATGTAGCAGTACAAAATTTTGGCCCAAATTTATGAACAAAAAAATGACTTTTTTTAATCACAGAAACTAAAAAAAAGTGTTTTGTTTTTTTTCAAAATTTTCGCTTTTTTTTTTTCACTTATGTCGCAAAAAATACAAAACCCAGTGGTGATTAAATACCACCAAAAGAAAGCTCTATTTGTATGAAAAAAATCTATAAAAAATTTTGTTTTGGTACAGTGTTGCATGACTGAATAATTGGCATTCAAAGTGTGAGCACTGAAAGCTAAAAATTGGTCTGGGCAGGAAGAGTGTATAAATGCCCTGTATTGAAGTGGTTAAACTCTAGCCATTTAATGAACTTTTCACTGTTGAATGATTTATCTTTTTTTTGCACTTTATATGCTATTGCGCTTTATAATACAATGTATGCTTTTTTTGTAGAATGTTGGTACAACATTTCTTGAAACATTCAGATATACCTTTAACCGCTCTCACTATATTGAGAGGAATTAATCACTTTCCTTCAGCAGAACAAGGTTCTGGTAAAAAGGAAGGCAAGAAACGTGTTGATTCAAATGACAGCTAGATCCTTTTAGGCAAAAAGGAAAAAGGCTGGGTGAGGATTTAACATCACCCTATCCTTAAGAATAATTAAGTATGGCACTATACAAAAGAAAGCTGCCAACACTGAAGCTCTTGCGGAGGCTACCGCAACGGAGAACACCTATTCCCCTGTTAGGAGAATCAAAAGGAATATGATGCATCGGCCCAAGGAGCTGTCCTTATATGCGGACAAAACTAGACTCAACCCTACGGCACAAGTGCAACCTAACTGGAGGATTTATACATGTTGTCCCTTGTATAAAAGGCCCGGATCAAAGAATGCGAAGCAAGCGGCCTTTGAAAAACAATGACAAAGGCCGAGATCTGACCCTTGATGGTATTCAAGGCTAGCTTCATTTTTACCCCCAACTGTAGGAAGGCAAGAATTCTACCTATGACATACCTCCAGGGATGCCATCTTTTGGTTTCACATCAGGAAACATAAGCCATCCAGACCCTATAATAAATGGTCCTAGAGGCCCGCTTTCTTGCATTAATCAGGGCAGTTACCACTGAAAATGAAAGCCCCAATTCTTTAACATGTGGGCTTTAATAGACAGACTGTTAAATTTAGCAATTGTAAAGGCCAGATGGAATACTGGTTCTTTGAGAAAGCAAGTCTGGACTAGGTGGAAGAGTCCACAGTTCCCCTACTGCCAACCTTACAATGCCTGCATACCAGGATCTTCTGGGCCATGCCGGGCTAATAGTATTACCGGTTTCCCTTCCACTTTGATCCTGCGTAGAAGCTGCGGGGAGAACAATATAAATCAGTGAAAAACTGATTCCACGGGGTCACTAACGCATCTGTCCCATATGTGAGTGGATCCCTAGCCCTTGACACAAAGCTGTCCAAGTTCTTGTTGAACCTGGACGCCTAAAATTCTTATCTGGGAAGAAAAAAAAGTCAGGGTGCAGAGGCCATTCTCCCAGGAACAATTGTTGACGGCTTCAGAGGGCCACCTGTCAATTCTCCATTTCACGATATGAAGATTGTCGACAGGCAAAAGGTACAAGCTCCTCTGCCCAAACCAGAGCATGGCCTTCCTTCTGGCTGCGTGACTTCTAGTGCCTCCTTGGTAACTGAAGTAAATTACTGATGTGGCATTGTCGGATTGTACCTTGACAGAACAATCCTGTAATCTAAACGCCCAGGCCATTAAGCCAGACGTGCCATCGGAAGCTCTAGAATGTTGACAGTCAAGGCTCTCTGAGCTTGACCACTTCCCCTGGGCAGTGGTCTCCTTCAGGACTGGTCTCCATCCCTAGAGGCCAGCCTTCGTAGCCACCACCTCCCAGGTAATCGGCATGAAGGATCTTCCTTTCTGCCATCTTGCTGAGGTTCCGGCGTATCCCTGGGACCAGACCCTGTGGATAATGCCTAGGTTAGGATCCACATGTTCCAGGCAGACAAAATAATGTTTATAGCAGCTTTGAATGAAACTGAGCATAGGGAACCGCTTTGAATGAAGCCATCTTCCCTAGCACCTTAGCAAAGGTAAATGTAAGAAACTCTTCCTTGCCTTGACCCCTTTTTGGAGTCCCAAACCCTCCAAGCTCCTTACGGACCGTAAGAAAGTACCTTTAGACTGGGATCCCAACCCAGGAGTTCCAGATACTTAACCACCTAGGTCCAGCCATGCTACTGACTGATCATATCAGCAGCAGATTGCCTCGGTATGCCATTACTGTTATACACTGGGCCATTACCCCGGGCACGGTGGCTAACCCGAAGGGCCAGACCACCAACCGGAAGAGGTGCTGTTCCCCTGCGAAGCGCAGACAACCTCTGTAGCCCATGCAAACATATGCAAACGGCCCTTATATGTATGAGGTCAAGTATTGACGCCATATGCCTCTATGGAAGCATGCGTTCATGGAAGCATAAATTCATACAAATATGTTTTAGGCAAGAACAAGAAAAGTGTGCGCTGTATACACTCATACATATAACACGTGTGCTATGGAACAGGCATCTTGCAAACAAGCATGCGCTTTATGAATGTGTTATGCAACATTACACAACATGTACCCATGCAGACACGTATTCCTATGTGAACATAAGGAATCCTGTATATTTAAGGAAAACTTAAATTAATATGCCTTGTTATGCAACCATGCCAATCTAGGCGATCATGCAACTTTAGGCGATCATGCATCCTTATGTGATTCTGCATTTTTTGTATGATCAAACACTTTATGCATTATAAGCACTACTGTACGGACAAGTACCCTTGTGACCAAGGACGCTTGTGTGATCAAGGATCTTTATGCAATCCAGCATTTTTATGCGATTTTAGGCATGTCTGTGCAAACAAGCACTTTAATGTGACCCAGCTTCCTCATGCGACTATGTAAAACTACATGATGTACATTCCAAACTCATGTATTTTATTCAAACATGTGGACTAGGAAAGAGGAAGATTTCCTCCGCCAACGTGCATTTCCGCAATCATTCGATTTAACTGTGCGTTAGCAACAATGCGCACCAGCAACTGTGCATCCCTGCAGTTGTGCATTTGGCTAGCTTGTAAGCAAGCACCTGCATGAGGATCCTGTGGAGGTTTTCTAGCCTGATGATCAAGCATCTTTATGCGATCAAGCCTTTCTGCGTGCCCATGCGACTAGGAGAAAAGAAAACAATGAAGCATATCTATACAAATATAACCATGCATCTTTAAGCGATCCTGTGCGACCTTAGTGACTGTGCAATTCAGCATCTGTGTATGTTAGCAACTGTGCGATTTCAGCAACTGTACATATCAGTATCTGTGCGTACTAGCAACTGTGCGATTTTAGCAACTAAGCATATCAGCATCTGTGTGTATTTAGCAACTGTGCGATTTTAGCAAGCAAGCACCTGCACAACTGCAGTTGGTCCTATATTTATACCTGTAGGATACCAAGCACATACGCACTATGCTCAAACCTTTCAAACATGTAATATAACAACATGCATTTCAAAACTGCAAGCACGTATATTATGCTGTTCATGTCCACAAGCAGAAAATTACCTTTTAAAGTGAACTGCTAATCATCCAGGGGTGTATCTACTACTTACAGCTTGTACATGCCCCATGAATAGGCAGAAAATATGCAGCATGTAATCATGACTTGTCTGTACCTGTTCCCAAGCTGACACTCATGGCCAGCTGTTCTGTCTCCAAGGCCATCCGACCTGTCAGCACATGGTAATGGCTGCCCTTCTTCTTCCTGCCTAAAATAACAATAGACTAGGAGCAAATCTGCACCCTCTAGTGGCTGGGGAAAAAAAAACAGCAGCTTGCCTGAGCCAGAGTACAAGCATGATAGAACAGCACACTGCTCCCAGTGCCACCGAGAAACAGACAGTCAGATCACTCTCTTAATAGAGACACTGCAAACTCACCATTCCTCGCTGCAGGGTACTGCTGGAATATCACAGCGACCCAATCTTCACCCATCACAGTAGGTTGGTGTCATGCCAGACCTTCAAGGACGGGGTCCCCTCGTACGTAGGGTCCACTGCCTTGGGCCATGTATAGCGCCCTGCCAGAGCAAACCTGTGGTATAGCAATGTGACCAAGGTGCTGGATCTCAGGGCTCAGCTCTCCTAAGAGAAGCATTACAGGCAAAACCTCGTTCTTCGGTATCGAGGCGTCGGGTACCATCCTCTTTAGCTTTTGTTTTGGCTCTTTGAATGGATCCGACAGCTCCCTGACCCTGTTCAGGCCATCTAGGAGCACTCATTAACCGTGACCAACACCTTAGACACTGGCGAAAAAACTGAGGTACTCCCTGTAGGGGAGGGGTTATATAGGGAGGAAACTTCCTGTCTAAGTGATTACACCAGTGTCCAGCACCTGAAGGTGAGATATAACCCACTTAGTAATTACTATGAGCCTCTGTGTCCCGTGATGTACGATAAAGATATCCGGGCTCTATACTCCCAGGGACAAAAGACACTGATTAGGCAACTTGAAAAAAGGGAGTAAAAGGACTATCAAAGGGGTCCTCCCAATCTGTGTAATGATATTAATCATAACATGCACAGACCATGAGCTGAACTGGAGAAAATGAGTCAATTCCCCCATCCATGTTAAGGGCGTGGTTGGAGGTATCTGGACTGCTGGCTATTATATTCGTACAGCCAAGGGTGGTGCTGCTGAACAGTGACTACAATGGATAGGATGCAGTCAGTCTTTTACAGAAAATAAAAAAATAGAAACACTGTGCTAAAGGAAAAAATTAACATACACTATATTGTCAAAAGTATTGGGCCTCCTGCCTTTACACGCACATGAACTTTAATGGCATCCCTTAGTCTGTAGGGTCCAGTATTGAGTTGGCCCACCCTTTGCAGCTATAACAGCTTCAACTCTTCTGGGAAGGCTGTCTACAAGTTTTAAGAGTATGTTTATTTGAATGTTTGACCATTCTTCTAGAAGCACATTTGTGAGGTCAGGCACTGATGTTGGATGAGAAGGCCCGGCTTGCAGTCTCCACTCTAATTCATTCCAAAGGTGTTCTACATGGTTAAGGTCAGGACTCTGTGTAGGCCAGTTAAGTTCCTCCACCCCAAACTCGCTCATCCATGTCTTTATGGACCGTGCTTTGTGCACTAGTGCACAGTCATGTTGGAACAGGAAGGGGCTGTCCCCAAACTGTTCCCACAAAGTTGGGAGAATGAAATTGTCCAAAATGCCTTGGTATGCCGATGCCTTAAGAGTTCCCTTCACTGGAACAAAAGAACCAAGCCCAACCCCTGAAAAACAAACCCACACCATAATGTCTGGTGACTGCGAGCCAGACCTTCTCATCCAACATCAGTGCCTGACCTCACAAACGCGCTTCTGGAAGAATGGTCAAACATTCCCATAAACACACTCCTAAACCTTGTGGACAGCCTTCCCAGAAAAGTTGAAGCTGTTTTAGCTGCAAAGGGTGGGCCAACTCAATATTGAACTCTACGGACTAGGGATGTGATTAAAGTTCATGTGCATGTAAAGGCAGGTGTCCGAATACTTTTGACAATGTAGTGTATATAGTGAAACAACAGACAGTACAAAATATAGGATACACTATATGTTATCAGATGGCTAAATATAAAGTGCATCACTTAGTTATGAATGATAAGTGAATCAAAACAATCTTAAAGCTAAAAAACCATAAGAGTCCATGATCTCATGTTACCAGCATGTGTTCTTAATAGGAAACACCAGTCCCCAGTGAATTCCTGATGGATTGTGAGATTATGCCATATTAGTGCCACAAAATCTCTATACACCAAATGTGCACCTTGTGTGCTCCACCAGCCACACTACATAGGCTTTCCAAAAAGGATGTGACCCTCAATAGAGTAGTAAGACAGCACTTATAGTGCATGGCAGGGTCTCCATCCATAGACTAGCTCTGACTCCCACAGCATATAAAGACATTAGAAAAAAATGCTCCGAATAGTGTAAAACTGGATAAAATTATTTATTGAAACATGTTAAAAAACTCACATAGGTTCTTGATAGACAGCATTTCATACTACAACTCTCAAAATCCTTGATGGTAAAGCATGCATGCGCATTTATGTCACGGCTTCCGGCTCCTCCCAATATGTTTTGTCAGAAATTACGTCATCAGGGGCATGGTATTTACCATTCAGTCAGTGTTTGCATGATAATTTTGAACCTAGCTCAGTTGAATTTAAAGTCAACTTTTTGTTGAGCTGTGTGATGCTCACTGGGCTCACGCACTGCTCAAAAATCCTCCAATTTAGCAGGAATCAACCAAAATTTTAGCAATCCATGGCAGTCTTAAGACTTAACTTTTTTCTTTCTAGTATTGGTTAGGGTAGAAAATGGTAAGAACTTTATCAGGTTCTGGTTTGCTTTCTATGTTTTTAATGTGTAGTTCTAAATGCTTTAATACATTTTGAAAATGTTTATTCATATATTGTTATGGGGATCTGTTTCTGGGATTTGGTGATAATAATAGTCATTCTGTGACTCCAGTATAATATATTACATGCAAATGTTGTAGAGTCACCTTATATCCTAGAAGGAATATATATATTTCTTACAAATGTCTGTGTCCCAGGGGTGATTTCCCTTCACTACCCATCCTACGACACTGCAAGAAAAGAGAACATTTTTGCAAAGTGAGCAGAATCCCCTGCTAAATAGTTGCCAACAGAATTGCCAAACTCTTACTGCCACTTCATTAACAAGCATTGTGTAAGAAGTATTTATATATTAAGCAAATGATCCAAAGAACGTGGTTTATTGACCCACACAAAAAAAGTGTTATACCCTGTACACTCGATCGGACATTCCGACAACAAAATCCATGGATTTTTTCCGACGGATGTTAGCTCAAACTTGTCCTGCATACACACGGTCACACAAATCTTGTCGGAAATTCCAAACGTCAAGAACGTGGTGATGTACAACACGTACGACGAGCCGAGAAAAATTAAGTTCAATAGCCAGTGCAGCTCTTCTGCTTGATTCCGAGCATGCGTGGAACTTTGTGCATCGGAATTGTGTACACACAATCGGAATTTAGGACAACGGATTTTGTTGTCGGAAAATTTGAGATCCAGATTTCAAATTTTGTGTGTCAGAAATTCCGATGGAAAATGTCCGATGGAGCCTACACACGGTCGGAATTTCTGACAACAAGCTCATATCGAACATATTCCGTCGGAAAATCTGACCGTGTGTACGGGGCATTAGAATTCAATAATATGTGAATTGTTAGCATATCCACTTCTGGACCAGCGACGTTCCTGTACATCGCTAGCCTTCAAGTGGCTATACCAGCGTGATGCCCACAGCTGGAAGTGTCATCAGTGTCCCCAGCGGAGCCCCAGTCCTTCCTTACACCAGTGTCCCCAGTCCTTACATCAGCGTCCCCAGCCCCAGTCCTTACATCAGTGTCCTCAGCGGAGCCCCAGTCCTTCCTTACATCAGTGTCCCCAGTGGAGCCCCAGTCTTTCCTTACATCAGTAGCCCCAGTGGAGCCCCAGTCCTTCCTTACATCAGTGTCCCCAGCAGAGCCCCAGTCCTTCCTTACATCAGTGTCCCCAGTGGAGCCCCAGTCCTTCCTTACATCAGTTAGTTACCCCCCTCCCCATAGTTACCCCCCGTACATATTACCCCCCTCCCCCTGTACATAGTTCCCCCCTGTACATTATTACCCCCTCCCACTGTACATAGTTACCCCCGCCCTATAGTTAGCCCCTATGTACATATTACCCGTCTCCCCCTGTACATAGTTACTCCCCCCCATAGTTACCCCCCCTGTACATAGTTACCGACTCCCCCTGTACATTGCATCCTCCATGTACACAAGACAATGCCCATACATATGGTGGAGATATTGCAGTAATGGCAGGGGTTACAGCTGATGTGTCGCTGGCCCGGGCTGTACACCGACATTCCGTATTACACACAGACGGCAGAGCTGAGCAAACTCCCACAACAAGCAATGGGTTAAGTCAAGCCCATGGCATACCGCCAAACCCATGCTGTCGGCAGATAGAAAATAAGCGCCCCAACATTGACGTCACAGACGGAGCCACGGTGCGTGACGCCAATGCGCTGTGGACGCCCGCCCACCCCCCCAAGACCACCCCTTGAGTGTCGAGGGGGAGAGGGAGAGAGCACAGAGGGCATCGCAGCTCCCGGAAGAAGATAGAATAAAGAAGAAGCATTTAAATAAAGGAATTGTCAAAAACTGTCTCTTGTCATTTTTAACATTTTTGACACTTTTGTACCCCCTTACCATTTCACACAGGGGGGAGGGCCAGGATCTGGGGGTCCCCTTGTTAAAGGGGGCTTCCAGATTCCGATAAGCCCCCCGCCCGCAGACCCCCACAACCACCGGGCAAGGGTTGTGGGGATGAGGCCCTTGTCCCCATCAACATGGGGACAAGGTGTTTTGGGGGGCTACCCCAAAGCACCCTCCCAATGTTGAGGGCATGTGGCCTGGTACGGTTCAGGAGAAGGGGGGCGCTCTCTCGTCCCCCCTCTTTTCCTGTGGCCTGCCAGGTTGCGTGCTCGGATAAAGGTCTGGTATGGATTTTTGGGGGGACCCCATGCCATTTTTTTTATTTTGGCCGGAGTTCCCCTTAATATCCATACCAGACCTGAAGGGCCTGGTATGGAATTTGGGGGGACCCCCACGTAATTTTTTTTTAAATTTTGGTTCGGGGTTCCCCTGTGGGGAATTCCCATGCCGTTTTTATCAATGAACTTTTATGTGTATTGTCGGACCGGCAATTAATTAATAGCCGCGAGTAGTTTTAAATGACTTTTTTTCCTTTGAAATGTCATTTTGCTTTCAGACTGTTCTAAACACGGGAAACATGCGCCCCTTTACAGGCATACTATAGACACCCCCCAGGTAAGAAATATAAAGGAATATTACACTTTTATTGTTTCACTTTAAGCATTTTTAAAATCACTGCTCCTGAAAAAACGGCCATTTTTAAAACTTTTTTTTGCATTGATCCATGTCCCCTGGGGCAGGACCCAGGTCCCCAAACACTTTTTTATGACAATAACTTGCATATAAGCCTTTAAAATTAGCCCTTTTGATTTCTCCCATAGACTCTTAAAGGGTGTTCCGCGGCTTTCGAATTTGCCGCAAACACCCCAAATTGTTCGCTGGTCAGCGAACTGGCGAACAGCCGGTGTTCAAGTCGAACATGAGTTCGACTCAAACTCAAAGCTCATCTCATTGCTAATGATACCGATTTCATTACTGAAATCTTGTATATAGTCCTGTATGCTCCTCTCCAATAGCTTGCAGACTATTGATGTTAGGCTAACTGGCCTGTAGTTCCCAGGTGCCACGCTGGCTTTTCTTGTTGGCTTTTTATTGGTGCCACGTTGGCTTTTCTCCAATCAGCTGGTACCATTCCAGTCAGTAAACTATCCATAAAAATGAGCAACAATGGTCTAGCTATCTCTTGAGTTCCTTTAATGCTAATTTCACATTTGTTCACCTTTTTTATTTATTTATTTTTTTTACAAAATTCCAGCCCCCCTATGTACCAAAATAGCATTCATGTACTTTTTTTGCATAAAATTTACAGACACTTACCTTACTGTCCTCCATTCATGTTTCCAAACATATCTATTGTTTCTCTCTTACTTCCTTACAGACTGTAGGTCATGACACAGGAAGGAGTTGACCAGCTGACCTCATTAGCACACACCCTGCATCATCCACCCTCCCATTCCCAGGTGCACGTTTTTTAAATGAAATGCAATCAATCAGTGAACACCTGTCTCACTAAATACACAATATACAATCAGATTGCATAATGTATGGCCATCTTTATACAAGTACATAGAAGGGAGTGGACAGAAACACTCAGCTGTCAAGCCCCATTCACATCTCTGCATAGCAGGAACTCGCATTCCCACATGCGTTTTTTTTATTTTTAGTGAGGTGGGGAGGCGGTTTGGAGCATTTTCACTCATCACACATAGGGCAGCCAATCCACCTGAATGGGCTGCCCTACACACAGCAATCGCCCCAAAGAAGCTTCAGAACTTTTTTTTTTTTTAAATGGAGCTTGATGCATTTTTTACTGCGATTTTTGGTGCAGCGCATTTCCGAAATTCAAGGAAATGCACAGATGTGAATGAAGCCTCATTGTTCTTGTGTTAATGCACCAATTTCACTTTCAGGCCCCATTCACATCTAGCATAGTGGGAGTGAACATTTTGTGGCTTGTTTTTCCTGTGACACGCATAGGGCAGCCCGTTGATTTCAATGGTGTTTTTTACTGTGCGTTTTGCAGCGTTTGCCACTTGTTTTTTACATGGCAAAATGTGTGTTTGCTTCTTTGTTTGGTGTTCTCTTAACAATTAATGGCACTGAAAGCGCAACTAGTAATTTTAGGTGTATAAAGACGGCCATACGCTATACAATCTGATTGTACAATCTCCTTTAGATTTACCAAATGTATATAATAGCAGAAAACACCTATCTAGCCAATCACTCTATAGCCAATCAGGCAGGCCCTTGCACTACACATTTGATGGCAGATCTAAAGGAGATTTTACAATAAGATAATGTATAGTGTATGGCCATACTTATACACCTAAAATTATTAGTTGTGCTTTCAGTGTCATGAATTGTTAACGGCAAACCAAACACAGAAGCAAACACACATTTTGCTATGTGAAAAAATGGGCAAATGCTGCAAAACACAGTAAAAAACATGCAACCCACAAAAGGCCAAAATGTCCCATAAGCCACATATAGCACAGCCAATTGAAATAAGCAGGTTGCCCCTATGCGTGTCAAAGGAAAAATGAGCAACAAAACATTCGCTGCCACTATGCTAGATGTGAATGGGGCCTGAAATTGAAATTGGTGCGGTAACACAAGAACAATGTGCGTTTCCTTGCATTTCACAAATGCACTGCACCAAAAAGATTTTACAATAAGATAATGTATAGTGTATGGCCATACTTATACACCTAAAATTACTAGTTGTGCTTTCAGTAGGGATGAGCCGAACACCCCCGGTTCGGTTCGCACCAGAACCTGCGAACGGACCGAAAGTTCGCACGAACGTTAGATCCCCATTGACGTCTATGGGACTCGAACGTTCGAAATCAAAAGTGCTCATTTTAAAAACTAATTTGCATGGTATTGTCCTAAAAAGGGTTTGGGGACCCGGGTCCTACCCCAGGGGACATATATCAATGCAAAAAAAAACTTTTAAAAACGGCCGTTTTTTCGGGAGCAGTGATTTTAATGATGCTTAAAGTGTTTCCCGTGTTTAGAACAGTCCCTGCACCAAATGTCATTTTTAAAGGAAAAAATCTCATTTAAAACTGCTTGCGGGTTTAATGTAATGTCGGGTCCTGGCAATATGGATGAAAATCAGTGAGACAAACGGCATGGGTACCCCCCAGTCCATTACCAGGCCCTTTGGGTCTTGTATGTATATTAAGGGGAACCCCACACCCAAATTAAAATAAGGAAAGGTGTGGGGCCACCAGGCCCTATATACTCTGAACAGCAGTATACAGGCGGTGCAAACAAGACAGGGACTGTAGGTTTGTTGTTAAGTAGAATCTCTTTGTAATTTTGAACGGGTACATTTTTAACGTGTTTAGCTCCAGCCAAAAAATCTTTTTTAAGCTTTTTGGAAAACATAGGGAAGGGTTATCACCCCTGTGACATTTGTTTTGCTGTCTTTCCTCCTCTTCAGAAGATTTCACCTCACTTTTTGTCCCAATGGATTGGAAAGCATCAGTGGAAAGGAGAAATGTTTTTCCCATATTAACTCTTACAGGAGAGAATTTCCCTTCCTAGGGGTAGATTTCGTCTCACTTCCTGTTGTCTCCTTCCGTTTGCAAGTAGGAGTCGTTTGTAAGTTAGTTGTTTGAAAGTAGGGTCCTGCCCTATATACTCAGCAGAAATTTGGGCCTTAGGTGTTGCTGTGGCCACAACACTGTAAGCCCTCACAGGGCCCTGCTGTGAAATATTAGATCAAGAATTGTAATTACATGCCCCTGTTGAACAGGAGCTGAAAAATTAGGCCTTAGGCACTGGTGCTGGTGCCACAACACTGCAACCCCTCACAGACACTCTAGTTGGAACGCAGGAACGAGCCCTGCTGCAAAGTATTGCATCAAAAATTGTAATTACACGCCCCTGTTAAACAAGGGCTGAAAAATTGGGCCTTAGGCACTGGTGCTGGTGCCACAACACTGCAACCCCTCACAGACACTCTAGTTGGAACGCAGGAACGAGCCCTGCTGCAAAGTATTGCATCAAAAATTGTAATTACACGCCCCTGTTAAACAGGGGCAGAAAAAATGGGCCTTAGGCACTGGTGCTGGTGCCACAACACTGCAACCCCTCACAGACACTCTAGTTGGAACGCAGGAACGAGCTGCTGCAAAGTATTGCATCAAAAATTGTAATTACACGCCCCTGTTAAACAGGGGCAGAAAAAATGGGCCTTAGGCACTGGTGCTGGTGCCACAACACTGCAACCCCTCACAGACACTCTAGTTGGAACGCAGGAACGAGCCCTGCTGCAAAGTATTGCATCAAAAATTGTAATTACACGCCCCTGTTAAACAGGGGCAGAAAAAATGGGCCTTAGGCACTGGTGCTGGTGCCACAACACTGCAACCCCTCACAGACACTCTAGTTGGAATGCAGGAACGAGCCCTGCTGCAAAGTATTACATCAAAAATTGTAATTATACGCCCCTGTTAAACAGGGGCTGAAAAATTGTGCCTTAGGCACTGGTGGTGGCGCCCAGAACCAAAAATGTTCTTACAAGCTATCAGCGTGATGATTGAGGAGGAAGAGGATAATTACTCAGGGATAGTCACTCAGCATCAGCATAGGCAGTCTTTGAAGGGATCTGAGATTTCAAAAAAAATTATTTGGTTACATCAGCATCAGGTGCTTGGTAGCTGGTGGTGATCCAAGACTGATTCATTTTTATGAAGGTCAGTCGATCGACCGAGTCAGTGGACAGACGCACCCTGTGATCGGTTACCACGCCTCCAGCAGCACTGAATGTGCGTTCCGAAAGAACGCTGGATGCAGGACAGGCCAGTAGCTCAATTGCATACTGTGCAAGCTCTGGCCAGTGATCCATCCTCAAGACCCAGTAACCCAGAGGATTTTCGGTTGGAAAGGTGTCCAAGTCTGATCTTGCCCCTAGGTATTCCTGCACCATGTAAAACAGACGCTGGCGATGGTTGCTGGAACCGATCATACCTTGGGGCTGCGGACCAAAAAATTGTCTGAACGCATCGGTCAGACGGCCACCTTCTCCACCGCTCCTTCTTTGACTGACCGAAGCCTCAGCAACACGTTGTCCAGAAACAGGAGTTTGTAACCTCCCAGTCTCTGGGAACGCGTTGCACAGACCTTTCTGCAAGGCCTCCCGAAGATGTTTCATCCTCTGCTCCCTCTGCGATGGCAAGATAAGGTCCGCAACCTTACCCTTGTAACGTGGATCAAGGAGGGTTGCCAGCCAGTATTGGTCCTTCTCCTTGATACCACGAATACGAGGATCCTTACGCAGGCTTTGCAGGATCAGGGAGGCCATGCAGCGTAGGTTTGCTGAGGCATTCGGTCCGGAGTCCTCTGGGTCACTAAGGATGACATGGTCCGCAGCCACCTCCTCCCAGCCACGTACAAGTCCATGTGTTTCTTAGGACTGATCCCTTAAAGACTGCTGCTGATGCTGAGTGCCAGGCTCCACCTCCATACTGACACAATCTTCCTCCTCCTCCTCCTCCTCCTCCTCCTCGTCCTCTTCCTGTGTGATCGGCGGGCACGCAGGAACACTGTCTGGATAAAGGGGGCCTTGAGAGCTAAGGAAGTCCTCCTCTTCCTGCCTCTGTTCTGCCTCAAGTGCCCTGTCCATTATTCCACGCAGCGTGTGCTCCAACAGGTGGACAAGGGAGACAGTGTCACTGATGCATGCACTGTCACTGCTCACCATCCTCGTGGCCTCCTCAAATGGTGACAGGACAGTGCATGCATCCCTGATCATGGCCCACTGGCGTGGGGAAAAAATAAACAAGCTCCCCTGACCCTGTCCTGGTGCCATAGTCGCACAGGTACTCATTGATGGCCCTCTGCTGCGTGTGCAGCCGCTGCAGCATGGCCAACGTTGAGTTCCACCTGGTGGGCATGTCACAGATTAGGCGGTTCTTGGGCAGGTTAAACTCCTTTTGGAGGTCCGTCAGCCGAGCACTGGCATTATATGACCGGCGGAAAAGCACACAGACTTTCCTGGCCTGCCTCAGGACATCCTGTAAGCCCAGGTACCTACCCAAGAACCGCTGCACCACCAAGTTAAGGACGTGAGCCAAACAGGGCACATGGGTCATTTGTCCCTGTCGGAGGGCAGAGAGGAGGTTGGTGCCATTGTCGCAAACCACCATTCCTGCCTTAAGTTGGCGTGGCGTCAACCACCTCTGAACCTGCCCCTGCAGAGCTGACAGAACCTCTGCCCCAGTGTGGCTCCTGTCCCCCAAGCACACCAGCTCAAGCACCGCATGGCATCTTTTGGCCTGCGTACTTGCGAAGCCCCTTGAACGACTACGGAGCACCGCTGGTTCCGAGGAAGAAGAAGAGGAGGGGGTGGAGGAGAGAGGTGTGTCACAATCATTAGCATTTTGGAGGCGTGGTGGCGGAACAACCTCCAACACTACTGCACCTTGTCCTGCATCCTTCCCAGCTGCCAGCAGAGTCACCCAATGCGCCGTGAAACTTAGGTAACGTCCCTGTCCATGCCTGCTGGACCATGAGTCAGCGGTAATATGCACCTTACCGCTGACCGCCCTGTCCAGCGAGGCATGGACATTGCCTTCCACATGCTGGTAGAGAGCCGGAATCACCTTCCGTGAGAAAAAGTGGCGTTTGGGTACCTGCCACTGAGGAACCGCACATTCCACAAACTCATGGAAGGGGGAAGAGTCTACCAACTGAAAAGGCAGCAGTTGAAGTGCTAGCAATTTTGCCAAGCTAGCATTCAACCGCTGGGCATGTGGATGGCTGGGAGCAAACTTCTTTCGGCGGTGCAGCAGCTGGGGCAGGGAAATTTGCCTGGTACAATCTGACGTCGGTGTACCAAAATCAGATTGCCCACAAGTACTTGGCTGTGACACACCTAATTCTACACCTTCATTCCTCTCAGTGCAGGTCTCAGAGAGGACTGAAGGTCTAGTGGGGTTGGAAATCTCAGCTGATAAGGAGCAAGTAGAGGTCCTCTTTGTTCTTTGGTGTGGGTCTTTTAGATACGCTTGCCAACGAACTGCATGGCAGGTCAACATATGTCTGGTCAAGCATGTGGTACCCAAGCGGGAGATGTTTTGGCCACGC
Source organism: Aquarana catesbeiana (assembly GCF_042186555.1). Classification (NCBI taxonomy): domain Eukaryota; kingdom Metazoa; phylum Chordata; class Amphibia; order Anura; family Ranidae; genus Aquarana; species Aquarana catesbeiana. The sequence goes on along the minus strand of NC_133335.1, from coordinate 102,484,811 downwards.
GAGATACGCTTGAGACATATGTTGCAAATAGCAGCGGTGCGATCTGATGCACTCGTCTCAAAAAAGGCCCACACCAAAGAACTTTTTGAATAACGCGCAGAGACTGCAGCGCCCTGCACATGTGGAGCTTTGGGGTGTGATGCAGTCAATGTGCTGCCCTTAGGCTGGCCCCTGGAGGGCATCCTGCCTCGTTGGTGATGTGCCGCCTCCTCCTCCTCCTCCTCTCTCCTATCAGGCACCCACGTTGAGTCAGTGACCTCATCATCCCCTCCCTCCTCATCACTGGAGCAAACCTGGCAGTATGCTGCAGCAGGGGGAGCATGACTGCCAGATTGCTGTCCTTCTTGGGCACCCCCTCTGTCCGTGCTCATGTTACTGCCTTCATCGAGCTCAGTATCATCATCAGAGCCTTCCAAATGCTGGGCATCCTCCTGGAGCATGTACCCAACACTGTGGTCAAACAGTTCGAGGGACTCCTCAGGAGGACATGGTGGGGCTAGGGAAGGAGTCACTGATGACATTGAGCCGAGGGAAGAGGCCGCTGCTTTGCCAGACAAAGTACCCTGGGCATGGGTGAGAGAGGATAAGGAGGATGAGGACGGCTTGGTCATCCACTCGACCAAGTCTTCCGCATGTTGCGGCTCAACATGGCCAGCTGCCGAAAAAAAGGCCAAGCGTGTCCCATGGCCACGTGCTGATGAGGATGCACCGTCTCCACGACCAGCACTAGACACAGAGCCTGCTTGCCCTCTCTTATTGGCTTGTGACTGTCTGCCTCTCCTTCTTGGCCTTCCAGACATACTAATGGCCTGTAGCTGCACTAAGCTGGGATATATATATATATATATATATATATGTACTGATACTGCAGCTAGCAAAATCAACTGCCTGCCTGTAGTATGAGAACACCACCAACCTTCTACAGGTAGCTTTAGCTGAACACTGTGAGGTGGACGCACCCCACTAACTTGTAGGTTTAGCTGAACACTGTGAGCAGGACGCACTGCACTAACTGTAAATAGTCTAGCTGCCTGACTGTGGTACTAATAGGATCAAAAGAACACCAGCAATTTTCTTCAGGTAGCTGTATTTACTGTAACAAGACAAGCCTGCCTGTCAGTAAGAAGATAACAGAAACGGATCTAGCTGAACACTGTGAGCAGGACGCACCCCACTAGCCTGTAGGTTTAGCTGAACACTGTGAGGTGGACGCACCCCACTAACTTGTAGGTTTAGCTGAACACTGTGAGCAGGACGCACCCCACTAACTTGTAGGTTTAGCAGAACACTGTGAGCAGGACGCACTGCACTAACTGTAAATAGTCTAGCTGCCTGACTGTGGTACTAATAGGATCAAAAGAACACCAGCAATTTTCTTCAGGTAGCTGTATTTACTGTAACAAGACAAGCCTGCCTGTCAGTAAGAAGATAACAGAAACGGATCTAGCTGAACACTGTGAGCAGGACGCACCCCACTAGCTTGTAGGTTTAGCTGAACACTGTGAGGTGGACGCACCCCACTAACTTGTAGGTTTAGCTGAACACTGTGAGCAGGACGCACCCCACTAACTTGTAGGTTTAGCAGAACACTGTGAGCAGGACGCACTGCACTAACTGTAAATAGTCTAGCTGCCTGACTGTGGTACTAATAGGATCAAAAGAACACAAGCAATTTTCTTCAGGTAGCTGTATTTACTGTAACAAGACAAGCCTGCCTGTCAGTAAGAAGATAACAGAAACGGATCTAGCTGAACACTGTGAGCAGGACGCACCCCACTAGCTTGTAGGTTTAGCTGAACACTGTGAGGTGGACGCACCCCACTAACTTGTAGGTTTAGCTGAACACTGTGAGCAGGACGCACCCCACTAACTTGTAGGTTTAGCAGAACACTGTGAGCAGGACGCACTGCACTAACTGTAAATAGTCTAGCTGCCTGACTGTGGTACTAATAGGATCAAAAGAACACAAGCAATTTTCTTCAGGTAGCTGTATTTACTGTAACAAGACAAGCCTGCCTGTCAGTAAGAAGATAACAGAAACGGATCTAGCTGAACACTGTGAGCAGGACGCACCCCACTAACTTGTAGGTTTAGCAGAACACTGTGAGCAGGACGCTCTGCACTAAATGTAAATAGTCTAGCTGCCTGACTGTGGTACTAATAGGATCAAAAGAACACCAGTAATTTTCTTCAAAATACTGTAACAAGACAAGCCTGCCTGTCAGTAAGAAGATAACAGGAACGGATCTAGCTGAACACTGTGAGCAGGACGCACTGCACTAAATGTAAATAGTCTAGCTGCCTGACTGTGGTACTAATAGGATCAAAAGAACACCAGTAATTTTCTTCAAAATACTGTAACAAGACAAGCCTGCCTGTCAGTAAAAAGATAACAGGAACGGATCTAGCTGAACACTGTGAGCAGGACGCACTGCACTAAATGTAAATAGTCTAGAAGATAACAGGAACGGATCTAGCTAAACTGAATACAGTGTATATATATATATATATATGCAACACCTGGGATGCATATATATAGACAATACACTTTAAGTGCAGCTAACTGACTGACTGTCCTGCCTAATCTAGCTAACTCAAATGAAATGACACTGTCTCTCTCTCTCTCTATTTCTCAGCACACCGTAACACACTGCACAGGGCCGCCGTGCAGGTGGCCTTATATAGTGTGGGGCGTGTACTAAATTCCCTGAGCCATAATTGGCCAAAGCCTCCTTGGCTTTGGCCAATTACGGCTCTCTGTTAAGGCGGCGCTGTGATTGGCCAAGCATGCGGGTCATAGTGCATGCTTGGCCAGTCATCAGCAAGCAATTCACTGCGATGCCGCAGTGAATTATGGGCCGTGACGCGCCACACGAATTTGGCGTGAACGGCCCATATCGTTCGCAATTCGACGAACGATCGAACAGCCGATGTTCGAGTCGAACATGGGTTCGACTCGAACACGAAGCTCATCCCTAGCTTTCAGTGTCATTAATTGTTAACGGCAAACCAAACACAGAAGCAAACACACATTTTGCTATGTGAAAAAATGGGCAAATGCTGCAAAACACACAGTAAAAAACATGCAACCCACAAAAGGCCAAAATGTCCCATAAGCCACATATAGCACAGCCAATTGAAATAAGCAGGTTCCCCTATGCATGTGAATGGGGCCTGAAATTGAAATTGGTGCGGTAACACAAGAACAATGTGCGTTTCCTTGCATTTCACAAATACACTGCACCAAAAATCGCAGTAAAAAATGCACCAAGCTCCACTCTAAAAAAAAGTTCTGAAGCTTCTTTGGGGTGATTGCTGTGTGTAGGGCGTTCAGGTGGATTGGCTGCCCTATGTGTGATTAGTGAAAATGCTCCAAACCGCCTCCCCTCTCGCTAAAAAAAAAAAAAAAACACATGTGGGAATGCGAGTTCCTGCTATGCAGAGATGTGAACGGGGCTTGACAGCTGAGTGTTTCTGTCCACTTCCTTCTATGTACTTGTAAAAAGATGGCCATACACTATGCAATCTGATTGTATATTGAGTATTTAGTGAGAAGGGTGATCACTGATTGATTGCTTTTCATTTAAAAGACATGCAGCTGGGAGAGGGGTGGGTGGATGATGTGTGTGCTAATGAGGTCAGCTGATCAACTCCTTCCTGTGTCACTGCCCTGCATGCAGTTTTATAAACTGTTCTTTCTGTCTGGAAACTGGAGATTGTCCATAGCAACCAAAACCGTCCCTTTACATCAAAAGTGGTTTTAGACCAGCAAGTAAACAGCGATAATAAATTAGAATCACTCGCAGAATTTAGCGATAGTGATTTGTGGGGAGATCCGTCATCAAACACTGAAAAGTAATGACAGCGACAATTCTGCAACTGAGCAAATTTCAGTGTTTTTGATTTGATTACATTATTGAATAATTTTTATTACTATTATATTATTATTTGGTATAATTATTTATAGTTTATTTATATTTATAGTTTATTATATTATAATTTATGATTTCGTGTTTCAAACTTTATCATACCCGAGATGTCTACTAGACTCTGGTTTGGACAGATTTAGGTGAGTTATTCCTAAGAATTACAGGCCTACAATATAAAACGCCAAATTTCCATGCAAAATAATTTGCATCAAAAATATGAAATAATCATACCGCCAGGGAGGTTAAAAGCTAAGTTTACCTTTTTTTTTCCCTAAATTCCAGCTCCCCTTTGTACCAATATAGCATTCATGTACTTTTTTTGAAAAAATATCAAAGCTTTCCATAAAATTTACAGACACTTACCTTACTGTCCTCCATCCATGTTTCCAAACGTATCTATTGCTTCTGTCCTACTTCCTTACCGACTGTAGTGCGGAAGATGGTCTATGTGGACAACTTTAACCGGATGACTGCATACTTAGATGTGCCTGTTTTAATCATCAACCATGTGAGTTGCTAAATGCTGTACCCTAATTAAATGTAACCATATTGCTACACACAGTGGTGCCTCTCTTCTCATTTATACACAGTTGTGACATGACGCTACTTGTATATCAAGACATCGCTTGTATGTCAAAGTTTATTTAAAAATGTTGCTTGTCTTGCAAAATGCTCTCAAACCAAGTTACTCTCAAACCAAGGTTTTACTGTACTTAAAGAATTTCTTGGGATTTGTTTTACTCACCTCCGCTATAAGCCTTTTTTGTTCCATCTTGGCCGCCCTGATTGCACCCTTACAATTCTTATTGCATTCTTTGTAAAGTTGAAATACTGACGATGACTCCTCAGCCTTGTATTTTTTGAAGGCCTTTTCTTTTGTTTTTATATGCATTTTTACGTTGGAGTTGAGCCACCCAGGATTTTTTTAGCTCTTTTAAATTTATTTCCCATTGGAATGCACTGGCCAATACCTTTATTTAGTACTCTCTTAAAGCACCCCCTTTTTTCCTCCTTGTTCTTTGATCCTAGGATTTTATCCCGTTTAACCACTTCAGCCCCGGAAGGATTTACCCCCCTTAATGACCAGACCATTTTTTGCGATACGGCACTGCAGTGCTTTAACAGAAAATTATGTGGTCGTGCGACAAAATTGATGTCCTTTTTTTCTCACAAATAGAGCTTTCTTTTGGTGGTATTTGATCAGCTCTGCGGTGTAATAGAGCATATGATCAACTTCAACTCCATTTTGTAATCTCCCCTCCATTTTAAAAGCTTGTTTTTAAAGAATGTACGTGCCTTATCTTACACTTCTTTCTCGTTTTAGACTTTTTTGTTTGAGCCAAGGTTTAATTAAAACGTCCACTGTATGACTCATTGTGTTTAGGCCGATTCTAGGCAGTCTATGCAGAAAAGCTATCTTTGTAAATTCCTTTCAGCTACCCAAACTAGTGATGGAAAAATCTCTCTGTAGAAGCCTGTTTAACCCTTAGAAAGTTAGGAGCGAGTTTACCCCTCCCCTTCTGTGGTGTTACTTGAATATATTGCTATCAATCCTTAATAAAGATTTTAGACTCACTTTACACACGAAAGCTGCCTGTTGTGTGTGTGTGTCATTGGGGTCTCCAGAATTCTGATGGGGTCGCTGTGGATTACCAACGATGGGTGGTCAGCTGTCCAGTAATATATCCTTTCAGATGGGGGCTCATCCCAGTTAAAGCAATCAATCCACGGTAAGTGAATTTTTGTCTTATCTGACAAATTATTTCCTTGCCGCGGCTCTGATAAAGCTTTAGTCCTGGAATCAAGATAGGGAAGGGAATATCACCGCTCCAGGTAGGTCAGCCAAAAGTGAAAAGTAAAACCTCTCCTCCAGTTTAGAAGCCACCGGTGCTGGCAATGCATATAGCAATGAAATAGGAAGAAGTTCTGGACAGCCTTTTATTCAAAAAACAGGATCAAAAATACATGCCACAACAGAACGGACAGAAGAGCTGACGCAAGCACTGTTTGATAGTGTGAAACACGTCAGCTCTTCTGTTCGTTCTGCTGTGGCATGTATTTTTGATCGTGCTTTTTGAATAAAAGGCAATTTTTGGAGTGCGGGTGTCCAGAACTTCTTCCTATTTCAAAGCTTTAGTCCCGTTTAAATTGTATAGAAAGGAGACGGACCATGCCTACATAGACTAATATAGAAAAAGGTCTTCGGCAGACCTAAGAAAGTCCTTTGGGAGTGTCACGTACCTGGTAGGTGTGCCTGACGTGTAGAGGAAGGCCTCTCGTACACCTCTGGCTCGAGAGCCCCTGATAGTGGGACAGCAGACTCAGGAGCACGGTGGGGTAAGAGTGCCTATGATCAGTCCAGAAGTCTGTATCAGCGGAAGCCAGGAACTTGCAGCAGGAAGCCGGAACACAGCAGGTAGCAGGCAGGAGAGGTGGCAGATGGCTGGCAGACTTGGCAGAAGATGGGTAGAGATGCACCACTGGACGCAGAAGCTTGCAGCAGGCTGGACAGCCAGAAGCAGGGTCAGATGAATCGGGTAGGCAGCAGACAGGCAGATCAGGCAGAAGTGGCAGGCAGAAGCGTAGTCGGGTCAAAGGCAGGTCTTGGCAACAGACGGGCAAATCAGACATAGACAGCAGGCAGAGGCGTAGTCGGGTCACAAGCAAGGAATCAGGATTCAGGTAACGCTGTAGACCAAGCAGCAACCAGCCAGTGCTGAAGCTCCGTTTAAATAGATCGACTGGTGCCAGTTCTGGTAACAGGTGCGTGCCAATGCGCGGTCCCGTTCGCACATGCACATCAGCAGAAGCGCCCACAGTCATTCTGGACATTCTTGGTTGGCGCCTGTGCACAGGTATGTGCCTGGAAACAACAGTAGTACTTTGCAGACGTCTTCCCTGACACTGCCCCCCCCTTACAGGGAGCCTCCGGATGCTCAATTGGTTCCTCTTCTGGGGGTGACTGTGGAAGAAAGGTGCGGACAAAGTCCATAGCGTGCACATCCTGTTCAGGTTCCCAGGAGCTTTCCTCTGGCCCATAGCCCTTCCACTTAATCAGATATTGCAGATGACCCCTTCTCCTCCTGCAGTCTACAATTGCTTCCACCTCGAACTCCTCGTCCCCATTAACGATCACTGGTTCAGGCGGTCTAGTCCCCCGATTAGGAAAGGGATCCGGCACTGTGGGTTTTAGTAAAGATACATGGAACACTGGATGTATCCTATAGGAATGGGGTAAACATAGCTCATAGGAAACGTTGTTAATTTTCCTCTTTACAGGGAACGGTCCCAAAAACTTTGGGGCAAGCTTCTTTGACGGGCAAGCCAACCTCAGATTGGTTGTGGCTAACCACACCTGATCACCAGGCTGCAGGATCAGTTCTCCCCTCCTCCTTCTGTCGAAAGCTTTCTTATTATCTTCCTGCGCTTTGGTTACGGCTTCTTGCAACATCTTATTGTTACGACTGAAGAAGTCTACTGTACTCTGGACGGCTGGAACTGAGGGCTCGGAGACAAGGTCAGGCAAGAAGGTGGGATGGAAGCCATAGTTTGCGAAGAACGGAGACTGTTTAGTGGCTGAATGACAGGAGTTATTATAAGCAAACTCGGCTAATGGTAGGAGAGACACCCAGTCATCTTGGACAAAAGATGTGAAGCAACGGATATATTGCTCCAAAGTTTGGTTAGTCCGTTTGGTCTGTCCGTTAGACTGTGGGTGGTATGCGGATGACATAGAGAGTTTGATCTCCAGAGTCTCGCAGAGTGATTTCCAGAACCTGGATGTAAATTGGACCCCTCGGTCAGATACGATATCAACAGGTACCCCATGGAGTCTCACAACTTCCCTTATGAACACTCGAGCCGTCTCTGCAGCAGATGGTGTACCCCTTAAGGGTAAGAAGTGGGCCATCTTGGACAGGTGATCCACAATAACAAAGATGGCCATACAATCTTCAGAAGGTGGTAATTTCACTATAAAGTCCATCAAAATCATGGACCACGGCCTGTCGGGCACAGGCAGAGGTCTGAGCAAGCCCCATGCCCTGTTTCGGGTGCTCTTACTCCGGATACAGGTTGTGCATGCACCTACATAGCTTTTACAGTCTTTTTCCAGATTAGGCCACCAGAAAGTGCGTTGCACCAGCTCCATTGTCTTGCGAATCCTGCAATGCCCCGCTAAGGGATGATCATGGCAAAATCCCAACACCGGCAACCGAACTCCTTCCGGAACAAAAACTCTGTCCCCCTTCCAAAGAAGACCCTCCCTTGCCTGAAGGGTATCCCTTGTGGGAGCAGGGGTAACTGTGGAAGCTTGTTTTAGCTGAGACACCAAGTCAGTCTGTAGTAGTAGGAAGTCTCCTGCTGGCAGAATGGTGTCTGACACTGGCAAGTCCTTAGGATCTTCGAACATGCGCGACAGTGCATCAGGCTTGACATTCTTAGACCCAGGTCTGTAGGTTATATGAAACAGGAACCTTGGGAAGAAAAGTGCCCAATGGGCCTGGCGAGGATTCAGCCGTTTAGCAGTCCGTAAATACTCAAGGTTCTTGTGATCTGTATATATCAGTATTGGGTGTGCTGCCCCTTCTAGAAAATACCTCCATTCCTCGAGGGCGGCTTTTATGGCAAGAAGTTCACGATCGCCGACATCGTAGTTTTTCTCAGCAGGGGTGAGCTTCCGAGAGAAAAAGGCTACAGGGTGAATCAGATTCTTTAGACCTTGACGCTGGGACAGAACCCCTCCGACAGCACTCTCGGAAGCGTCTACCTCCAGAATGTAGGAAAGCGCTGGATCTGGATGGCTTAGGAGGGGGGCAGACGTAAACAGTCTTTTAAGAGTCTCGAAGGCAACCTGGGCTTCGGGGGACCAGTGGAAACGGACACCCTGCCTGGTAAGTTGTGTGATGGGTGTGATGATAGCCGAAAAGTTCTTGATGAATCTGCGGTAAAAATTAGCAAACCCCACGAATCGTTGGATTCCTTTCTTATCAGTGGGGGGCTGGCCAGGTCAGGATTGCTGAGACTTTCTGGGGAACCATCTCAATCCCACCGGTGGAGATGATTAATCCCAAGAACTGGATACTTCGCTGCTCAAACTCAAACTTCTCTGGCTTGGCATAGAGAAGTGTTCTTGACACGTTCGCGATGACTTGCAAGAGAAGTGGAGAACACAAGTATGTCGTCTAAGTAAACGATAACAAAGATGTCTAGGTAGTCCTTAAAGACGTCGTTAATGAAGTGCTGAAACGTAGCTGGCGCATTACACAGACCAAATGGCATGACGAGGTACTTGTAATGGCCAAAACGGGTGCGAAAGGCAGTCTTCCACTCATCTCCCTTCCGTATGCGGATAAGGTTGTAGGCTCCCCTCAAGTTTAGTTTGGTGAAGATAGAAGCAGAGCGAAGTCTTTGGAAAAGTTCTGGAACCAGAGGAAGGGGATAACGGTTCTTCACCGTGATCTTATTTAGTTTGCGATAATCTACGCACGGCCGTAGAGAATGGTCCTTTTTCTCCACAATGAATATTCCCGCCCCAGCGGGTGAAGTAGAGGGGCGGATGAACCCCTTTTGAAGACTCTCAGCAAAGTACTCCTTCAGAGCACCTAGTTCCTTTTCGGACAGAGGGAAGATCCGACCAAATGGAATTGCAGCCCCTGACAGGAGTTCGATGGGGCAATCGTAGGCTCTGTGTGGAGGTAGGGTGTCTGCCCCCCGCTTACTGAAAACGTGCAGATATTCATGATAGGCCTCGGGCACCCTTTGGTAAAGTTCAGTATCAATGTCCATACAAAGTAGCGCAGTGGGTGACATGTTGAGCTCAGATAGACAGTGCTCCTGACAGTAGGATGACTGGTACTTGATGCTGCCAGAGCTCCAATCAATCAGTGGGTTATGGGCCTGCAGCCATGGTAGGCCCAGAATGACAGGATACAGGGGTGAGGAAATTGCATCTAAACGTAAAAGTTCCTTGTGATTAGTAGGAGTCAAAGTTAACAATGGAGGAGTCTCCTTAGTCACCAGTCCAGATTTAACACAGGAGCCATCGGCCAGAAATACAGTAAGTCCTTGCTCCTTGGGTAGAAGAGGAATATGTTGCTGACCTGCGAATGCCAAGTCGATGAAGCAACTGCAGGCCCCGGAGTCCACAATAGCTGTTGTAGATACGCTTCTGCCTAGAAGCTGGAAGGTGATGGGAAGCGCCAGTTGAGCAGAAGTTGCTGGCAGGACTGACTGGGTAACTGAAGAAGCGGTGAGACATCTACATCCTTTAGTTGGGCAATTACGTAAATAATGGCCGGCCCCTCCACAGTAGAGGCAGAGATTGCCCTGACAGCGTCGTGATCGTTCTTCAAAGGAGAGTGACGGCGGATCAGGCCAAGTCGTGTGGACGTTGCTGTTGTCGGTTTGGGTGAAGGTAACTTAACAGGTGTTGGCTGGGCCCGAACTGGAACTTTAGGTATCATCCCTACAGGTTGGGATGGACCAGTAGACCTTGCTTGCCTGCGCTCTCGGAGACGACGGTCAATCTGAATGGATACAGAAATTAAGTCCTCTAGTGAACTCGGCACCCCCACACGAGCTAACTCATCCTTCACGTCCTCTGCCAATCCCAGGCGGAACTGATGCCGCAATGCAGTGTTGTTCCAACCTGTGTCTGCACTCCAGCATCTGAAGTCCGTAACATAGTCCTCGACCGCTCGGCGGCCTTTCTGGAGTGCATGGAGAGAAGACTCGGCAGTAGCAGTTCGTTGAGGGTCCTCATGCAATCGGGACATAGCCTGGAAGAAGGAGGACATGGTATCAAGTTGTGCATCCCTTACTTCCAACAGACGATAAGCCCAGGTTTGGGGTTCACCCTGGAGCAGAGATATGATGAACCCCACTTTGGTAGTCTCAGCAGAGAAAGTCCGTGGTTGAAGTGAAAAATAGAGCTGGCAGGCATTGCGGAATGCTCTAAACCTGGACCGGTCACTGGAGAACCGTTCGGGACAAGGCACTTGTGGCTTGGGGGATGTCATCACTGTAGATGAATCAGTACTGGACACTGTCCAGGTTGACACAATTTCAGAAGATGCTGCCACAGGAATGGCAGGAAGAGGCAGGACCTGCACATGTTCTTCAAGCTGAACAAACTTTTCCTGCAGGGTCTTGATTGCTTGTGTCAAGCCTGCGATGCTCTGGCAGACTCCAGATACGAGAGAGGTTCCTCCTGCAGGCTCAGTCATGGCTGCTTGGTACTGTCACGTACCTGGTAGGTAAGCCTGACGTGTAGAGGAAGGCCTCTCGTACAGCTCCGGCTCAAGAGCCGCTGATAGTGGGACAGCAGACTCAGGAGCACGGTGGGGTAAGAGTGCCTATGATCAGTCCAGAAGTCTGTATCAGCGGAAGCCAGGAACTTGCAGCAGGAAGCCAGAACACAGCAGGTAGCAGGCAGGAGAGGTGGCAGATGGCTGGCAGACTTGGCAGGAGATGGGTAGAGATGCACCACTGGAAGCAGGAGCTTGCAGCAGGCTTGACAGCCAGAAGCAGGGTCAGACGAATCGGGTAGGCAGCAGACAGGCAGATCAGGCAGAAGTGGCAGTCAGAAGCGTAGTCGGGTCACAGGCAGGTCTTGGCAACAGACGGGCAAATCAGGCATAGACAGCAGGCAGAGGCGTAGTCGGGTCACAAGCAGGTTCGGCCACAGGTGCTAGGTAACAGGAACTGGAGACAGAGAATAGTCCGTGGAAAGCCAAGGGGTCAGGGCAGGAAGCAGGCAGCGGTAGTAGGGAACAAGCCGAATCGGTAGCAGAAGTCAAACAGACAGGAATCAGGATTCAGGTAACGCTGTAGACCAAGCAGCAACCAGCCAGTGTTGAAGCTCCGTTTAAATAGACCGACTGGCGCCAGTTCTGGTAACAGGTGCGCGCACGCCAACACACGGTCCCGTTCGCGCACGCGCATCAGCAGAAGCGCCCACAGTCATTCTGGACATTCTTGGTTGGCGCCTGCGCACAGGTATGTGCCTGGAAACAACAGTAGCACTTTGCAGACGTCTTTCCTGACAGGGAGGACACAAATATTGAAAAAGGTCTTTGGCAGACCTAAGAAAGTCCTTTGGGAGGACACAAATATTTAAACAGTACTGTTTTCTCCTTTTGGGAAGGAGAATAGTCTATGAGGTAAATCCACCGCGACCTAAAACTTTTCTGCTTATTCTTTCTGTCGCTTAGACGTATAAGATAATTTGTTGTGTGGATCAGACGACTGTAAGGTAAGGCTGTCAATATGGGTCAAATATATGGTAAAGAAGTTCTTCCCCCTCCTCCCAACCCTGGGGAAACATGTAGAGATTATGTAGCTAGGGTTTGTGGTATGGATTATCAGTTCATAGTCCCCTGGATGTCCAATCTATCAGGGTGGACTGAAACTATGCATAGCTCCGATCCTTTCCTCTGGGATGGTGATAATGATAGGTTCCATATGGATATGGTAAAAGGATTATGTCTAGGAGATAAAAAGGCATTTCTCTGGTACTCCGGGGACCCACAATGGGACATGACTTATATGAGGCAGGGAAGGGAGAACTGGTTAAAATATGCCCCGTATTGGTTCCAGAGGGATAATAAGAAACAAAAGAAACCCAAAAAATGTTTAAGGAAGGAGGATTATGAGAGTAAACACAGGAAAGAGGCAGATAAGCAGAGACCAGATCCAACTGCCCCCCTCCTTCCATTTAACCCTCCACCATACATTAACAAAATCTATCCCAGTCTCACAAAAGAAGATATAGATCCGTTAGCTGGTCATCATGCTGTCAGCCAGAGACGGGCTCCAGCCCCAGCTCCAGTTCAGCAGCAACAAGCCCCTGCCCCGGTTCAGCAGCAACAACAAGTTCTGCAAGTTCAGCAACAACAGGAAGATAGGTCAGAATGTCCCATAGTGACTGTCAGTCAAATGGGTTCTGATGTTTCAGAGGATTCTGACACAGAAACTAGAGAGCAGGGAGCTTCAGGGGGACATAGAACCACACTTACTAAAAAGCAGAAAAAGAAACTTTATCAGAAGACATTAGAGAAAGCTCATGCAATACTTAACCCTTTCATGACTAAGCCTATTTTTGACATTTGGTGTTTAAAAGTTAAAATCCGTATTTTTTGCTAGAAAATTACTTAGAGCCCCCAAACATTATATATATATTTTTAGCAGAGAATCTAGAGAATAATATCGTTGCAATATTTTTTATCACACGGTATTTGTGCAGCAGTGTTTTAAACGCAACTTTTTGCGAAAAGGGACACTTTCATGAATTTTAAAAAGCCAAACAGTAAAGTTAGCCCAATTTTTTTGTATAATGTGAAAGATGATATTACGCCGAGTAAATAGATACCAAACATGTCACGCTTATAATTGCACGCATTCGTGGAATAGCGACAAACTACGGTACCTAAAAATCTCCATAGGCGACGCTTTAAATTTTTTTTACGGTTACCAGATTAGAGTTGCAGAGGAGGTCTAGTTCTAGAATTATTGCTCTCGCTCTGACGATCGAGGCGATACCTCACATGTGTGATTTGAACACCGTTTACATATGCGGGCGCGACTTCCATATGCGTTTTCTTTGCTGCGTGAGCTCGCGGGGACGGGGCGCTTTAAAAAAAAAATTTTTCTTATTTATTTTATTTATTTTTAGATTTAGAAATTGTGTTTTTTTTTTTTTTAAATTTTGATCACTTTTATTGCTGTCACAAGGAATGTAAACATCCCTTGTGACAGTAATAGGTGGTGACAGGTACTCTTTATGGAGGGATCGGGGGTCTAAAAGACCCCCGATCCCTCCTTTGCACTTCACAGTATTCAGATCGCCGAAAATGGTGATTCTGAATACTGTATATTTTTTAAAAACTGGCACCATTGGCAGCCGAGTAAACGGGAAGTGACGTCATGATGTCGCTTCCTCGTTTACAATTGGAAGGCTGTAATGAAGCCGTTCACGGCTTCGCTCCAGACTGTCAGCAGCCGCAGACTACTACAGAGGAGAGACAACGAATGCTGACCTTTCAATTGGAATTAATGGGATACTCACCAAAACGTTCAAAACCCCTCCCCTCCCAGTAGTAATCGTAGAAAGCGGATCAGTGTTGTTGCATCACAGTTTCAGGATGATACCAAACTGCCCTGTCAATCTTTTGGGGAGAGACTTACTAGGTAAGTTGGGGATTAGAATGGAGATAACCAATCAGGGAAGTGTGATTGCTCATTCTAAAAAAATCCCCATATGGCCCATAATGTTGAATATTGAAGTGCAAGAGACAGACACAGGACTCCCTAGTAATTCTGACAAAATATGGTCAGAGAGCATCTAGATGTAGGGCTCATCTCCTGTACCCCATACCCCATACAAGGCTACCCTCAAAGAATGGGCACAACCCATTTATCACAAACAGTATCCATTGTCAAAAGAAAAAAAAGGAAGGCATTGCCCCTATGGTAGAACGCTTCTTAAAGAAGGGCATTCTAAAAGAAGTTGTATCCCCCTACAACACACCCATCAACCCAGTTAAAAAGCCGGATGGCAGTTAAAGGTTTGTTTAAGACCTTCGAGCTGTAAATAACCTGGTGGTGCCCATTGCGCCTATAGTGCCTGATGTGCCATCACTCCTTACCTCCATACCATCCGATGCAGAGTATTTTTCTGTGATTGATTTAACAAGTGCATTTTTTAGCATCCCTGTGGATGAGGAGACACAGCCAATCCTTGCTTTTTGTTTTAAAAGCCGCCAGATGACCTGGTATTGAATGCCCCAGGGTTATGTAGATTCCCCTGTAGTCTACTAAATGGTCCTCCAGGCAACTCCGCGGTCCTGGACACCCCTTCCTGGTTCCGTTCTGCTTCAATATGTTGATGATCTGTTGTTGCGTAGTCCAAGCCAGGTTGCATGCAAGAAGGATGGTTTAGATCTGTTACATTGGTTAGCAGATAATGGTCACAAAGTTTCTAAGAAAAAGCTACAATGGTGTCAGGAGACTGTTGAATACCTTGGTTTTGCACTTTCCAAAGGAGAAAGGAAAATCAGTCACGAGAGAGCTGTGGCTCTCATGGGTCTGCCCCTCCCACTCACTAAGAAGGACATGCTATCCTTTCTTGGTATGATTGGTTACTGCTGCCAATGGATACCTGATTGTTCCTACTACGATAATCTCCTGAGGCAAGCCACAGGTACTGACATGCCAGATTGTGTGAAATGGAATGATGAAATGCACAATGCTTTTGTGTATCTTAAAACTGCAATGGTCACAGCTCCTGGACTTGGATTACCTGAATATGGAAAGATGTTTCACTTGTTTGCCAGGGACAACTGTAAAACACTGGTGGGGGTCCTAGCACAGGAGCATGGGGGCAAACTCCGCCCTATTACATTTTTTTCAAGGGTTGTGCCTATGCCAGTACAGGGCATGCCGGCGTGTCTCAGAGCTCTGGCATCCTGTGCGATGGTGGTGGAAATGGCTATATCATTCACTCTAGGACATGACACCACACTACACACCACTCACAATGTATCCATTCTACTAAAGAATATCCATACCCAGCACATGTCAGCCCAAAGGCTGAGCGGTTATGAAGTAATTTTACTTTCTAACCCAAAACTTGAGATAAAATATGCCTCTCCCACTTCTGGCCCAGCTCCAATCCTGAATGCCTTGATAGGCTTGAAAGATGAGGAAGATGAGGTAGCGCCTCAACATGAATGCATGGACCTCATCCACCAAGACACATCCCCAGACCAGACATGTCTTTAACTGCTCTCCCTGGAGCAATGAATGTCTTTGTGGATGGGTCTTGTTCAAGACCAAATGATAACACATATCATGCAGGGTAAGCAAACCCTGTCCCATTCCAATCAGCACAAGCTGCAGAACTTATAGCCCTTACCAGAGCTTGTCAGCTTTTTGAAGGACAGGATGTAAACATTTACACTGACTCCAAGTACGCATTCGGTGTTGCGCACGATTTTGGAGTTATATAGAAAAGAAGAGGATACCAGGCAGCAGATGGAAAATTCATCTCACATTCCACATTTGTCACAAGCCTATTAGAAGCCATACAACTACCAAAATCCATTGCTATATTCCACTGTAAGGCATATACAGGTCAGCAGGAGCGTTGCTAGGTCCGCAAAAGATCTGGGGCTAGAGCCCATAGCAGCGGTCACTGGGGGGGGGGGGAGACTAGTGGTAAGCAGATTGCCTCTTGCCACATCTCCTACCACCATTTGCAGATTGTCACTTACCATGTCTCCTGCCACCATTTGCAGATTTTCACTTGCCACATCTCTTGCCACCATTTGCAGATTGTCACTTGCCACGTCACCTGCCACCATTTGCAGATTGTCACTTGCCACATCTCCTGGCACCATTTGCAGATTGCCACATCTCTGTCCACCATTTGCAGATTGTCACTTGCCACATCCCCGGACACCAGATGTGGGTTGTCATTTGCCAACTGATGTGGATTGTCATTTGTCATGCCAGCCAGTGCCACCAAATGTGCATTGATGCTGCATTGGTGGTAGGCTGACAGCACTGGTCCATTTAGTGAGAGCAGGAGAGCAGTAATGCGGGGCGGGCAGTGAGAGATGATGTCATGTAGCTGCTCCCCGCTGCACCTCCGACATTGAAGCAAGGGGGTCTGGCTGCAAAGTGGAGCTCCACAATGACAGGAAGCATGTGACCTCCACTCCACTGTGCTGTGAGGGAGGAAGAGCGCTGATGTGTGGCAGGCAGTGAGAGATGATGTCATCTCTCTGCTGCTCGCTGCCAGATTGAAGAGGCCAGGCTGAAAGAGCGCTGATGTGGAGTGGGCGGAGAGAGATGTCGGAGGAGAGACTCGGGGCTATGGGCCCCAGATTCGGGGCTATAGCCCCAATAGCCACCCCCTAGCAATGCCCCTGCAGGTCAGCAAGATGACATAGCCAAGGAAAATGCTTTAGCTGACAAAGCAGCAAGAGAGGAAGCATCCACACAGCCAGCAGACATTCAAATGCCATTGCTCTCACCTGAAATCCCACTCCTAGATCAAACATTGCATCATCTCCAAACATATGCTACATACAAAGACATCCAACAATGGAATGCAGTAGGTGTGCAGAAAAGCTCAGAATCTGAGCTTGTCTGCCATGAGGGGAGACCACATATTCCTGTATTAAGTGCTCCTTTATTCATTGCACAATACCATGGTGTAGGACACAGAGGCTGGCAGGTCACATGTGAATTATTAGACAAGGATTTTTACATCCCTGGTCTTCCCTCCTTAGTTAAGGCATATGTTACCAGATGCATCACATGCATCCGGAATAATTCCAGGAACCCTCACAAGGCAAAACATGAACACCTAATCTATCCATCCACACCATTCACTCATTTACAAATTGATTTCACACGTGCCTAAGTTAGGTAAGAGACAAGAATACCTACTTGTAATAGTGGACATGTTCTCAAGGTAGAAATGTTTGTCACAAGAAAGGAAGATGCACAAACAGTAGAGAGAATTCTTACACAGGAAATCGTTCCCAGATGGGGATGCCCGCTTCAGATCAACTCAGACAATGGCCCTGCATTTGTGGCCAAAGTCTGCCAAGATCTAGTAAAAATGCTCAAAATTGACTGGAAGTTTCACATACCTTATCACCCTCAAAGTTCAGGTATAGTGGAAAGGATGAACAGACCCATTAAGGATAAGATCAGGAAGGCCCCTGGAGGTACGTATACCAATTGGAAGAAGGTCCACCCAGCAGTTCTAGCTGAGGTAAGAATGACACCTTCTAAGAAAACAGGATACTCTCCTTTTGAAGTCCTAATGGGTAGGCCATTGCTCACCCCATGGGCCAGACAGCCACTTATGTTAGAAAGAAATGTTGCTCGTCCTCTCCTTTTTTGTCACAGGAACCTACACACCCTTTCCAGGTGGGTGACACCGTGGCGAGTAATTAGTTGGTGTCTGGAGTCCATTGGCTGAAGGAGTCTTATGCTGTTGATGAGATGGTGAGATTAAGGTAAAATTATGTGTTTAATTACTAGAGCTACTAGAATCCCTGACCCAGGTGCTGAAAGTAAAGCTTACCTCAGTCTTTGTTACAGTAGAAACTCTATAGTAAAGTAAGACTTTTTTATGACTTAAAGTGGATGTAGACCCAATGTCATTCTTTCTAAACTACTGCCATAGGGGTTATCTATAAGGATATACATGCCTCCTGCATGTATCTTTACCTGTCAAATGTCTTCCCTCTGTCTGTTATGAGAGCTGAAAAACTGCACATTCTGTGGGTCTGTTGTCTGGAGCTCAGTGGGTGGAGTCGTGATGTCAGTACACTCCCCGCCCACCTCTACACTCCCCTTGTCAACATGCATTTTTCTCCTGTGTATTTCTTACACTGAACTTCTGCTATGATCTCTAACATCCAGTGAAAAGACAGGAAAGTAACTACATGACTTCAGCATGCCAAATCATGCTGAGGTGTGGAACATCCAATCCTGGCAGAGCAGCAGAAGAAAGGATCGGGGGAGGGAATTAAAAAATAATGCATGTTAGGCTAGTGCACAAGATATGTAAATCACCTGTCGCCCACAGCTAGGGGGAGTATTTGACAAATTTTTCTCTGTTTGTCAAGATTTATCTCACTGAACAATAAAAGAGGATTGCTCAGAGATGGATTAACTCTTTGTGGCAAGACTGGGCTCAAATGATAGGAAATCTTATACTCTATATTATGACATAAAAGAAAAAAAAATTCGGGTTTACATCCACTTTAACCACTTGACCACTGGGCACTTAAACCCCCTTCCTAACCAGACCAATTTTCAGCTTTGGGTGCTCTCACACTTTGAATGACAAGTACTCAGTCATACAACACTTTAGCCCTATGAAATTTTTGTCCTTTTTTTCACACAAATAGAGCCTTCTTTTGGTGGTATTTAATCACCGTTGGGTTTTTTATTTTTTGCGCTATAAAAGAAAAAAGACTGAAAATTTGGTAAAAAAATGAATTTTTCTTTGTTTCTGTTATAAAATTTAGCAAATTAGTAATTTTTCTTCGTAAATTTTGGCCAAAATTTATACTGCTACATATCTTTGGTAAAAATAAGTACAACTTGGTGTATATTATTTGGTCTTTGTGAATGTTAGAGAGTCCAAAAGCTATGGTGCGAATATCTGAAAATTGATCACACCTGAAGTACAGACGGCCTATCTAAATTCTTGAGACCCTAACATGCCAGAAAAGTACAAATACCCCCCAAATGACCCCTACTTGGAAAGAAGACATTCCAAGGTATTTAGAAAGATGCATGTTGAGTTTTTTTGAAATTGTCATCTTTTCCCACAATTCTTTGCAAAATCAAGATTTTTTTTTTTCTTTTTTTTTTTTCACAAAATTGTCATATTAGAAGGTTATTTCTCACACACCGCATATGCATACCACAAATTACACCCCAAAACACATTCTGCTATTACTCCCGAGTACGGCGATACCACATGTGTGAGACTTTTACACAGCGTGGCCACATACAGAGGCCCAACATGCACGGAGCACCTCCAGGCGTTCTGGAGCACCCAGGCCAATTCTTATATTTCTCTCCTACATGTAAAAATAATAATTTATTTGCTAGAAAATTACATAGAACCCCAAAACATTATATATATATTTTTTTAAGCAAAGACCCTGCAACTTTTGCAATCTTTTGCAACTTTTTATCTCGCACGGTATTTGCGCAGCAATTTTTAGAACGCGTTTTTTTGGGAAAAAAACAGTTTTGTGCTTTAAAAAAAAACAAAACAGTAAAGTTAGCCCAATGTTTTTGCATAATGTGAAAGATGAAGTTACGCCGAGTAAATAGATACCTAACATGTCACCCTTCAAAATTGCACACTCTCGTGGAATGGTGCCAAACGTCACTACTTAAAAGTCTCCATAGGTGACGCTTTAAAATTTTTTACTGGTTACATGTTTTGAGTTACAGAGGAGGTCTAGGGCCAAAATTATTGCTCTCGCTCCAACGTTCGCAGTGATACCTCACATGTGTGGTTTGAACACCGTTTTCATATGTGGGCGGGACTTACGTATGTGTTCGCTTCTGCATGCGAGCACACGGAAATGGGCGCTTTAAAATTTTTTTTTTTTTTTTTTTTATTGTTTATTTTACTTTATTTATTTTAGTTTGACACTTTTTCCCCCCCAAAAAAATTTTTGATCACTTTTATTTCTATTACAAGGAATGTAAACATCCCATGTAATAGGAATATGGCATGACAGGTCCTCTTTGCAGTGAGATATGGGGTCAATAAGACCTCACATCTCACCTCTAGGCTGTGCCTGAAATAAAAAAAAAAAAAAAACGATCTTGGCTTCGATCGTAGCGGTGAGTCGGTAGAAGCACCGGAGGGTGGCAGGAAGGGGGGGCGTCCCCTCTCGCCTCTCGTAAGAACGATCAAGCAGTGGAACAGCCGCTATGATCATTCTTATGGTGTAGGAAATCGCCGGCTAAAAAAGCTGATATCTGAATGATGCCTGTAGCTGCACCCATCATTCAGATATCCCCGCTCAAAGTCAAGGACGTCATATGATGGAAGGCGGGAAGTGGTTAAAAATTGCGGAGTATTGCGGGGTATTGCAGAGTATTACGGAGTAGTGCAGGGTATATTGCGGGGTATATTGCAGAGTATTGCGGGGTATATTGCAGAGTATTGCTGGGTATATTGCAGAGTAGTGCCGGGTATATTGCAGAGTATTGCGGGGTAGTGCAGGGTATATTGCAGAGTATTGCGGAGTAGTGCAGGGTATATTGCAGGGTATATTGCTGGGTATATTGCAGAGTAGTGCCGGGTATATTGCAGAGTATTGCTGTGTATATTGCAGAGTAGTGCAGGGTATATTGCTGGGTATATTGCAGAGTAGTGCCGGGTATATTGCAGAGTAGTGCCGGGTATATTGCAGAGTAGTGCCGGGTATATTGCAGAGTATTGCGGGGTATTATGCAGAGTATTGCGGGGTATTATGCAGAGTATTGCGGGGTATTATGCAGAGTATTGCAGGGTATTATGCAGAGTATTGCGGGGTATTATGCAGAGTATTGCGGGGTATTATGCAGAGTATTGCAGGGTATTATGCAGAGTATTGCGGGGTATTATGCAGAGTATTGCGGGGTATTATGCAGAGTATTGCGGGGTATTATGCAGAGTATTGCGGGGTATTATGCAGAGTATTGCAGGGTATTATGCAGAGTATTGTAGGGTATTATGCAGGGATGGCTGAGCATGGAGGGATGGATGTGACTGCAATTGTCACTGAGCACCGCTGTGGGCACTACACATGCAGCCCACAGCGGTGCTGCCATCCGATCCCTCCCCCTCTCCCCTCACACTGTACCGATCGGTACACAGAGGGGAGGGAGGAACCGGCGTCATGACATGACGCCGGTCTGTTGACATGTGATCGCTCCGTCATTTGACGGAGCGATCACATGGTAAACGGCCGCGATCAGCGGCCGTTTACCGTGATCCGTGATGCGCCGGGTCCTCCGGACCCGGCGGTCACGGAAGTTCTCGGGTGCGCGCCCCAGGGGGCGCGCGAGAGCAGTATTCTGGGAGGACGTCCATGGACGTCCACCCAGAACTAGCCGACCACGCTGTTGCCGTCTTTCGGCTATGGCCCGGTCGGCAAGTGGTTAAGAGGGGATTGTAATAGAGCATATGATCAACTGCAACTCCATTTTGTAATCTCCCCTCCATTTTAAAAGCTTGTTTTTAAAGAATGTACGTGCCTTATCTTACACTTCTTTCTCTTTAGAGTTTTAGACTTTTTCGTTTGAGCCAAGTTTTAATTAAAACTTCCACTGACTCACTTTACACATGAAAGCTGCCTGTTGTGTGTGTGTCATTGGGGTCTACAGAATTAAGATGGGATAGCTGTTGATTACCAAGGATGGGTGGTCGGTTGTCCAGTATTCTGTCCTTTCATGTGGTTTCTGCTATAATACATATCCAAAAAAACAAAAAACAAAAAAACAAAATGTATTCATCAGTTTAGGCCAAAAAAAAAACTTAGAATCACGCTATATATGAGATAATATTGTGTACTCATACACTGACCAATCATAAGAGCGGTCATATACCTGGTGAATAAATATCAATAAAAATGTGCTGAAAAGATTGTAAACAATTGAATATAATATGACCCCACCTAATCATGTGGAAATAATGCTCCAAAAGTCCTAATGATAGTATCATAAATAAAAATTAGGTGAAACCACAGTGAGTGTCCAAAAAAGCCTGAATGGCATTGTTCCTCGTGATAAAAGTCCAACCATAAGTGCTACTTTTGCAAATGATAAAAAGCTTGTGAGGAAATCCACCACCGGTAAGTGAGGGGTTACTGCTTACCAGAAGCCCACGATCCCCCACTACAGAGGATCATGGGAAGCCTGTATAGAAAAACCTTGCAGAACACATTGATGGGTCAGCTGTTGCAAATAAAGTAGGGATGATACTGCGATCTCCAAAGCTCCTCAGCGAGACTTCATAATAAAATTCTCCTCACACCATTTGTGGATCAAAGATGGATATGCATAATGGAGCAAACAATGTGATTGGTAGGGTAAACTGTAGTGAAATATGAGACAGCAGGAGACCACAGTCCATAAATTATGAGGTAAGTGGAGTACCATGAGAGTGGGGTACCATGAACCCTGGGGGGGTGGGTAGACACTCAAAAGGTAAGGCGACCACAGGTGATAGAGCACGTAAATCTTCAAATGAAAAGAAGTTGGGTACCCTTACCAGATCCGTAGGACGCACCTGCCGTATAGCAGTGCCTCGATAAAGCATAGGGGATGGTCTCCCGAGATGTCCAAACGGATGTTATCTGGTGGGTCACGGTCGCCAGCGAAGAGTAGCCGTCTTGAACAGGAGTTGAGCCACTGTCATGCACACCCTTCAGTATCTCAATGGGATGGTCAAACAGGAACAATCCGAAATAGTGCCATGGAGGAAGAAAAAAAGGCACTCCACATGGTGTAGGTCAAAAAATATAGGTTTATTGGATAATGCCCTTGTTGAAGACTGTGTAGTCGAAACGCGTAGGCGTCTTCCAGCTTCCCACATTACCAATTTTATTCGTTTGTGATCACTTTTAGCTTATTTGGATTTATCCAATAAAACTATATTTTTGGTGTCCCCATACCCACAGTATCATGCGCCATGAGGTGGTCAAGGTTGGTATAGCATCCAATTGAAAAGAAACAAAAATGAGAAAAGAAAAAGGAAAAAAGAAAAAAGGGGATTCACTTGGCCTTGAACACTGAGAGCAAAAATGTTCCCAAAATAGGCTCTTAGGCCGTAAAAATCATAGACGGCTCCTCATTAAAATGAATGAACTGTAGAATTTAAAAATAAAAATAGAATTTAGAATCTGAAGGGACGTCCAGATAAGCAAGAACCCAAACCTGCAAGGCCTGGTTAGGGTTCCCAAAACCAAATATGCATTCTGAGTATTAACACATCCCTCCTGTAAATAAACTATCCTTATAGTCCTATGTCCAACGGCCATAATGGCCACAGGTAACTGTATGTAAAACATTAAACAAGAAGGTAAAAACTGAAGAGTGTGGGATGAGACCAGATCAAATATTTTCAACTTATTATGGGGTCTCCATCAAGAATTATTGATGAAGGCGTTCACATCCATGTCGACGTTCAGGCCAAAGGGGGTATAGGTCCTGAGTCTGTGGATCCAAGCCATCTCCTGTTTTGAGATTTCTCGGACCAACAGACTGCCCCTCCAGTATCATTCCCTCTTCTGATGTTACCAATATGTTCATTTAATCACACCCGAAGTGTCCTTTTAGTCCTCCCTACATACTGTAGCCCACACGGGCAATGTATGAGGTAGACCACACCCTCAGATGTGCATGTAATAAAGGGTTCCACATCAAAAGACCGCGACGTGCTAGTTGATGTAAACATGCAGATCTTTTTCTCTTTGCACTTGTTAAGAGAACAAACCTGACAATTCCTGCACTTGTAGTAGCCCTTAAGATTTTGAAAAAAACATCTATTGTTATTTGGGGGGTCTTGGACACTCGGGGCAATTCTGCTGGCTAGAGAGTAATTACAATGGGGGTAACTCATATCAGGTCCCTCTCCAGAATCGTTTTTTACGTTTATCTGGGCAGCAGACCCCCGGTCGTCCCAGATTAGATACGGGAGGCTATGGTTATAGTGGACCCGAGAGAAACTTTGGTACATATGAGTTGGGCAATTATGACCATGAGTATAATATGCAGAGATCAATCCAATATCCCGGCCCCCCTGCCAATAAAGACAATCAGAATCGGGGTTTTCACAGGGACACACAGGGCATAAAAAGACCCATGGAACGAAGAGAGGACTCAGAGGGGGGAGGCGGATCCAATCAATTAAAAAAAAAAGGATTTAGGAACTGGGATTTTTAACTTGAGTAAGCAGACACTGACGGACCCTGAGAAGAAGCTGCTTGACAAGGGTCTGAAGTTTGCTCCCCCCCAGAAACATGAGCAAATTTCAGACATACATGGACATACATAAGTACGTCCGTAAACTGAATAGGGAGGGTAATGTCACCAGATCAGAGTATCAACACTCTGAACTTTCTAATGCATCCCTCTTTAACCCACCAGGTTCCTTGGCACCCTCCATTAGGGTCTTCAGGGATGTAGTCCTACGAGACTTAGATCAGATGAGGATCAGAAGGGTTAGGATGCAGAGGGATCTGGAGGCTGGTTTAGATTCACTTTGTAAGAATAAATCCCTAGTGATTAGACCAGCTGATAAGGGTGGAGGGATTGTCATTTTGGACCAATGTGATTATTTAAAAGAGATGCATCGCATTGTGGACGATTGTGATACCTATACCGTTCTGAGTAGGGATCCAATCTTGAAATATAAGAGGGAACTCCAAACCATTGTTGACAGAGGTTTTCGGAGGGGTATCTTGAGTGAAAAGGAGAGATTGTTTTTGGTACCGAATGACCGGTCATATATTATCTCCCTAAGATACATAAAAACCAGACTTGCCCCCCGGGACGACCAATAGTGAGTGGCATCGATTCCGTCACATCCCGGGTGGGCAAGTATATTGACCATAACTTACAACCTTTGGTCCAAAAAATTCCATCTTATAATAAAGATACTAAGCAGGTAATCAATCTATTGGCCAACATAACACCCAAGAGAGGACTCTGGATGGTTACCGTGGATGTAACTTCTCTCTACACCATCATACCCCATCATCTGGGCTTTGAGGCGGTTAGGCTCTTTTTGGAGAGAGATTCTGTCCTCGTTCCACTTCAGATAGATTTTATTATGGAATTGCTACAATATGCTGCAAGCCATAATTATTTTTGGTTTGAACACCAGTTCTACCGACAAGATAGAGGGGTGGCCATGGGGGCTAAGTATGCCCCCAGCTTGGCCAACCTCTTTATGGCCAAGTGGGAGGAGGACGTCGTCGATGCTCCCAGAAGACCGGAAGTGGTTCTTTGGGTTAAATATATCGACGACGTCCTCCTCCTATGGGATGGTAGTGGATCGGATCTTCTTGAATTCATGGTGGGCTTGAATGATAATACTAGGGGGTCAAATTCAAGTTTGAAGCAAGCTTGGAAGAAATTAATTTTCTTGATTTGAAAATTAAGATTTGTGATGATAGATTTGTGACATCCACATAATTTAAGTCAACTGACAGGAACTCTTATATTTCGCTTGATAGCTGCCACTACGAACCTTGGCTAAGAGCAGTTCCTCTGGGCCAGTTCACGCGACTCAGACGTAACTGTACTGAGATTGGTACTTTTGAAGATCAGGCGGCCACACTTAAGAGTAGATTTGTGGAGAAAGGATATGATCAGAATTTCCTGTCCCAGGCTATCCAAATAGCACACAATAAGGATAGGTCATCACTCTTGTCGGATAAACCACCCAATGGAGAGGTGGACCCTTTTGTTGCACCGTTTATTACTACCTTTTCGGTGCAGCACTGTAGTGTCAAAAGATTGATTCAAAAACATGGCACGTGCTAACCAGTGACCAAGTACTTGGTGCGATTCTGCCAGATAGACCTCGGATTGTTTTTAAAGGGGCATCCTCTCTAGCCAGCAGAATTGCCCCGAGTGACCAAGACCCCCCAAATAACAATAGATGTTTTTTTTTCAAAATCTTAAGGGTTACTACAAGTGCAGGAATTGTCAGGTTTGTTCTCTTAACAAGTGCAAAGAGAAAAAGATCTGCATGTTTACATCAACTAGCACGTCGCGGTCTTTTGATGTGGAACCCTTTATTACATGCACATCTGAGGGTGTGGTCTACCTCATACAGTGCCTGTGTGGGCTACAGTATGTAGGGAGAACTAAAAGGGCACTTCGGGTGCGATTAAATGAACATATTGGTAAAATCAGAGGAGGGTATGATAAACACCCAGTCTCTAGGCACTATGATCAAATACACGATAGGGATCCATCAAACACCCTGTTTGTAGGAACTGAGAAATATAGACCCCATTGGAGGGGCAGTCTATTGGTCCGAGAAATCTCAAAACAGGAGATGGCTTGGATCCACAGAATCAGGACCTATACCCCCTTCGGCCTGAACGTCGACACGGATGTGAACGCCTTCATTAATAATTCTTGATGAAGACCCCATAATAAGTTGAAAATATTTGATTTGGTCTCATCCCACACTCTTCAGTTTTTAACTTCTTGTTTAATGTTTTACATATAATTACCTGTGGCCATTATGGCCGTTGGACATAGGACTATAAGGGTAGTTTATTTACAGGAGGGATGTGTTAATACTCGGAATGCATATTTGGTTTTGGGAACCCTAACCAGGCCTTGCAGGTTTGGGTTCTTGCTTATCTGGACGTCCCTTCAGATTCTAAATTCTATTTTTATTTTAAAATTCTACAGTTCATTAGTTTCAATGAGGAGCCGTCAATGATTTTTACGGCCTAAGAGGATATTTTGGGAACATTTTTGCTCTCAATGTTCAAGGCAAAGTGAATCCCCTTTTTTCTGTTTTCCTTTTTCTTTTCTCGTTTTTGTTTCTTTTTTCAATTGGATGCAATACCAACCTTGACCACCTCGTGGCGCATGATACTGTGGGTATGGTGACACCAAGAACGTTCAGCCTGTTTCCGCCTAGGTTGGGTGACACTATGCATTTTGAACCTGTATAAAGCAACTGTTTTCATATTTTTAACTTTTTTAGTATCTCTCTGTATCCTTACCCTTTGGTTCGGCCAGTGAGAGTATTTTACCAGAGTTATGCATCCGTTTTTTGTTTTTATTAAGCACAATATCCACCATGGACCCCCTCTAGCTTGAAACTCCACGTAGGGCGGAGCTACGCGCTGACGTCACCTCGGGTTGCTACTGATCGCTCCAGCAGGACAGGTTTTGTCTGAGTGCTACCGACTGGCGCACCAGACACAAAGCTTGCTACTCTGCTTTTTATGTAAGTGCATTACTGTTTTATTATTAATAAATAGAAGATTTTACACTATGGAGCGTTTTTTTCTTTGTCCATTATGCATATCCATCTTTGATCCACAAATGGTGTGAGGAAAATTTTTATTATGAAGTCTCGCTGAAGAGCTTTGGAGATCGCAGTATCATCCCTACTTTATTGGCAACAGCTGACCCATCAATGTGTTCTGCAAGGTTTTTCTATACAGGCTTCCCATGATCCCCTGTAGTGGGGGATCGTGGGCTTCTGGTAAGCAGTAACCCCTCACTTACCGGCAGTGGATTTCCTCACAAGCTTTTTATCACTTGCAAAAGTGGCACTTATGGTTGGACTTTTATGACGAGGGACAATGCCATTCAGGCTTTTTCGGACACTCACTGTGGTTTCACTTAATTTTTGTTTATGATACCATCATTAGAACTTTTGGAGCATTATTTCCACGTGATTAGGTGGGGTCATATTATATTCAATTGTTTACAATCTTTTTAGAACATTCTTATTGATATTTATTCACCAGGTATATGACCGTTCTTAAGATTGGTCAGTGTATGAGTACACAATATTATTTCATATATAGCGTGATTCTAATTTTTTAATTTTTTTATTTTTGTGCACTGTGTTTATGTTATACAGGAGAATTGCTGCTGTTTTTCACGTGTTTATCCATTTGTTAATATTGAATGTTTTTTATTTTTATTTTTCTTGCTTTACCCTAGCGCAGTTTGAGTTCAAAGGAAGAGTGAAAAGCTTACCCAGCTGGATCAGGAGATTAAGAACATTAAAGAGAAATTGGCTCCCTCAATTAATAGTGAAGAGTATAAAGAGTGTTCTAAGAACCTGCTGAAAACTTTAGAAAAAGAGGACAAAGACCAAAAGGTCAAAAAGAGGAAAAAATATATTAGGGACAAACAAGACTATCAGTCGAGTCTAGTCTTTACCTGGCAAAAAAAGCTTGCCTCTGAGATTGAGGAAGGGAACAGTATGGACACACAATTTCAGGGACCCCCGTTAGGGAATCCCTTGAATAATTCTGCCCCTCCCCCAAATAGAAGTGACCCCCATTATACACCAAGGAGGGACACTAGGCCTAAGAAAGTTAGAAACAAACCTAGGGGTCCAAAGGATGGACCTTTCCGATCCCAGGAAATTACCCCTCTTTGAGGACCCAATGGGTATACCAGACGTTTCAATTAGGATTACCAACAACGGAATGTATACCCACAAACGTGGGAACCTTCCCCACGAACGTGAGACAACCCACCAGGTAGACCTGGCCCACCTAATTACAATCATGGTCCTCACTACGGTGATCAGGGCCACTATGGTGGGGGTAATTACAATGGGGGTAACTCATATCAGGTAACTCTCCAGAATCGGTTTTTACCTTTATCTGGGCAGCAGACCCCCGGTCGTCCCAGATTAGATACGGGGGCTATGGTTATAGTGGACCCGAGAGAAACTTTGGTACATATGAGTCGGGCAATTATGACCATGAGTATAATATGCAGAGATCAATCCAATATCCCGGCCCCCCGCCAATAGAGACAATCAGAATCGGGGTTTTCACAGGGACACACGGGGCATAAAAAGACCCGTGGAACGAAGAGAGGAGTCAGAGGGGGGAGGCGGATCCAATCAATTAAAAAGAAAAAGGATTTAGGAACTGGGATTTTTACCTTGAGTAAGCAGACACTGACGGACCCTGAGAAGAAGCTGCTTGACAAGGGTCTGAAGTTTGCTCCCCCCAGAAACACGAGCAAATTTCAGACATACATGGACGTACATAAGTACGTCCGTAAACTGAATATTAAACGTTACATGATTTCCAATCCCATCAGGGTAATGCCAGTGGTTCTTTGAGCTAGATATATCGACGACGTCCTACTCCTATGGGATGGTAGTGGATCGGATCTTCTTGAATTCATAGTGGGCTTGAATGATAATACTAGGGGGATCAAATTCAAGCTTGAAGCAAGCTTGGAAGAAATTAATTTTCTTAATTTGAAAATTAAGACTTGTGATGATAGATTTGTGACATCCACATATTTTAAGTCAACTGACAGGAACTCTTATATTTCGCTTGATAGCTGCCACTACGAACCTTGGCTAAGAGCAGTTCCTCTGGGCCAGTTCACGCAACTCAGACGTAACTGTACTGAATTTGGTACTTTTGAAGATCAGGCGGCCACACTTAAGAGTAGATTTGTGGAGAAAGGATATGATCAGAATTTCCTGTCCCAGGCTATCCAAATAGCATGCAATAAGGATAGGTCATCACTCTTGTCGGATTAACCACCCAATGGAGAGATGGACCCTTTTGTTGCACTGTTTATTACTACCTTTTCGGTGCAGCACCGTAGTGTCAAAAGATTGATTCAAAAACATTGGCACATGCTAACTAGTGACCAAGTACTTGGTGCGATTCTGCCTGATAGACCTCGGATTGTTTTTAAAGGGGCATCCTCTCTAGCCAGCAGAATTGCCGCGAGTGACCAAGACCCCCCAAATAACAATAGATTTTTTTTTTAATTTTAAGGGTTACTACAAGTGCAGGAATTGTCAGGTTCTTTCTCTTAACAAGTGCAAAGAGAAAAAGATCTGCACGTTTACATCAACTAGCACGTCGCGGTCTTTTGATGTGGAACCCATTATTAGGCACTATGATCAAATACACGATAGGGATCCATCAAACACCCTGTTTGTAGGAATTGACAAATATAGACCCCATTGGAGGGACAGTCTGTTGGTCAGAGAAATCTCAAAACAGGAGATGGCTTGGATCCACAGACTCAGGACCTATACCCCCTTCGGCCTGAACGTCGACACGGATGTGAACGCCTTCATCAATAATTCTTGATGGAGACCCCATAATAAGTTGAAAATATTTGATCTGGTCTCATCCCACACTCTTCAGTTTGTACCTTCTTGTTTAATGTTTTACATATAATTACCTGTGGCCATTATGGCCGTTGGACATAGGACTATAAGGATAGTTTATTTACAGGAGGGATGTGTTAATACTCGGAATGCATATTTGGTTTTGGGAACCCTAACCAGGCCTTGCAGGTTTGGGTTCTTGCTTATCTGGACGTCCCTTCAGATTCTAAATTCTATTTTTATTTTTAATTTCTACAGTTCATTCGTTTTAATGAGGAGCCGTCTATGATTTTTACGGCCTAAGAGCCTATTTTGGGAACATTTTTGCTTTCAGTGTTCAAGGCCAAGTGAATCCCCTTTTTTCTTTTTTCCTTTTTCTTTTCTCGTTTTTGTTTCTTTTTTCAATTAGATGCAATACCAACCTTGACCACCTCGTGGCGCATGATACTGTGGGTATGGTGACACCGCCAAGAACTTTCAGCCTGTTTCCGCCTAGGTTGGGTAACGCTATGCATTCTGAACCTGTATAAAGCAATTGTTTTTATATTTTTAACTTTTTTTAGTATCTCTCTATATCCCTACCCTTTGGTTCAGCCAGCGAGAGTACTTTTACCGGAGTTATGCATCTGTTTTTTGTTTTCATTAAGCACAATATCCACCATGGACCCCATCTCCGGCCCGCTATAGGTAGCCTTTAGAGTATAGACGCTATCAGCCTATTGAATGCTGATGCGCCTGTCCATTGACTGGCTAGATTCAAAGCGAGGCTTGGTGGGGTTTCCAGGGTATTTAGGGAGGTGACGCAGCGTGCCACCCGTGACCCTGGATGACGTAACCTATTACGAAACACCGCTTAGGGCGGAGCGACGCGCTGACGTCACCTCGGGTTGTTACTGATCGCTCCGGCAGGACAGGTTCTGTCTGAGTGCCACCAGCCGGCGCACCAGACACAAGGCTTGCTACTCTGCTTTTTATGTAAGTGCATTACTGTTCAATTATTAATAAATAGAAGATTTTAAACTATGGAGCGTTTATTTCTTTCTCCATTATGCATATCCATCTTTGATCCACAAATGGTGTGAGGAGAATTTTATTATGAAGTCTCGCTGAGGAGCTTTGGAGATCGCAGTATCATCCCCTACTTTATTGGCAACAGCTGACCCATCAATGTGTTCTGCAAGGTTTTTCTATACAGGCTTCCCATGATCCTCTGTAGTGGGGGATCGTGGGCTTCTGGTAAGCAGTAACCCCTCACTTACCGGTGGTGGATTTCCTCACAAGCTTTTTATCATTTGCAAAAGTGGCACTTAGGGTAGGACTTTTATCATGAGGGACAATGCCATTCAGGCTTTTTCGGACACTCACTGTGGTTTCACTTAATTTTTGTTTATGATACTATCATTAGGACTTTTGGAACATTATTTCCACATGATTAGGTGGGGTCATATTATATTCAATTGTTTACAATCTTTTTAGCACATTCTTATTGATATTTATTCACCAGGTATATGACCGCTCTTACGATTGGTCAGTGTATGAGTACACAATATTATTTCATATATAGCGCGATTCTACGTTTTTTTTTGTTTTTTGTTTTAATTTTTGTGCACTGTGCTTATGTTATACAGGAGAATTGCTGCTGTTTTTCACTTGTTTATCCATTTGTTAATATTGAATGGTTTTTATTTTTATTTTTTTTGCTTTACCCTAGCGCAGTTTGAGTTTCCTCTTTATTTTATTTTTTATGTTTTTACTGGTAATGACGGCGATCTGCTATTTTTAGCAGGACTGCGACATTGTGGCTGACTAATCTGACCCTAAGTGACACTTTTTGGGGACCAGTGACATTATTACATTGATCAGTGATAAAAAAAAAAATGCACTGATCAATGTATAATTGACATTGTTAGTGAAGGGGTTAACACTAGGGGCGATCAAGGGGTTAACTGTGTTCCCTGGGTGTGTTCTGTGTGGGGGCTGGGCTCACTGGAACACCACAGAGATCCCTAAATAAAAATGCAGGGACTAATGCGCAAAACCACAACCTCACCTAAAGAAACTCCAACCTAAACTTTACAATTTTTAAAATAAAATTAGTACCAGATGGAAAAGCTGCCAACATAGAAGAGTGCACTCACACACCCCAATGGATAGGTAATTGAAATAGAGTAAAATATGTGGCGCTAATCCATCCCTACGTACCAAAATACCGGAAGTGCTCAGCAATTCTATGAAATACAATCTTCCTATTGTAAGTGCAAGTATGTAACAGCAACTTAAAACAAATAACAAAAACCGGGGGTAGCCACGGATTGCTACCACACTGTAGCGTATAACTTTTTACTTCCAAGTGCGAAGTGCATATATGTTAAAATTACCACCCGATGACTCAAACATCACATAATTAGCAAGTGCTTAAAAGATATACACAATAATAAAGTGCTCCGTGCAAAGTGAAGCTCCTGTAGCGATTAATGATGTAAGTGATGAAAAATGACACAGTGTGCAAAATTATCCTAAATAACATAATCTGTGACAGCAAATACAACCCAAGAATGCTCAAGTACAAAAAAAACATGTATGATTCCTAATGTCCACACGAAAAAGTCTATTTATAAAGTGCAAATACAAGTGACTTGTGCTGGATTCTTCCACTTCAATTCTGGTGCACACACCAATAGTTTCCCCCAGCCTCTCGCCTCCAGTGGCGGCCCCCAATGGGCCGAATCAAGCGGATGGATGGTGCTTTAGTGGAGAGGATGGCTTTCCTGCAGCGATTCACCTTCCCAGGAGGGTGTCCGTGGGTCTGGAACTCTGTGTTAATCCCCGCCACTCACAACGATCCCAGAATGGTAATAAGGAAGAAAAGAGTAGCTTCCATAGTGTATTATTTTTAAAATATAATTTATTGTATAAACGTAGTAACTTACATTCAAGTTAAAACTAAGCAGTGGAACGCATAGGCTTCCGGGTTCGGCCGTACCCGGGAAGTGTCGGCACCTGGCTCCTCCTACCCTGATGTGTTGCGTCACACCACGTGACTTTCTCAAAGGGATGAGGAGTCCGGTGCCTGTTAGCCAGCTTAAATCAGCGCCGCTGTCATGGCAACGGCTAAACAAACATTGGATTTGATCCTCCGTGCATATTAAGCACGCTCGGTGGATGGTATTGGCAGTTCATGGAGATGAGTACTTCATATGTAATCAATTAGAATAACATAATTCATCGGGGTAAGTATAAAAGGTGGGATGGAGTAAAATAAAAAGCAAAAATTAAAATTAAAGATTAAAGTAAACCTCCATATATCATGCACCTAATATACCACCTTCGCCATCTAGTGGTGGTTCAACAACTAACATCAATCACAATACATATACCCTAAGGAAAAGGAAAAAACTGTTTGTATCATAGACAATACCTAATCATCCAGTTATAAGGGCCTGACAAACATATTTCTAAGCTCAATGGTAGGCACATTAAAACAAATCAAATATTCACATAAATGCACTTCGCACTTGGAAGTAAAAAGTTATACGCTACAGTGTGGCAGCAATCCGTGGCTACCCCCAGTTTTTGTTATTTGTTTTAAGTTGCTGTTACATACTTGCACTTACAATAGGAAGATTGTATTTCATATAGAGTGGCACAGCATTGTTGAGCACTTCCGGTATTTTGGTACGTAGGGATGGATTAGCGCCACATATTTTACTCTATTTCAACCACAGAGATCCCTGTTCCCGATCACTGGGAACAGCAAATCTCCATGTCCCCTGTCAGAACGGGATCCGCCTTATTTACATAGGCAGATCCCCATTCTGCTTCTGTGTACTACGATCACAGGTCACTGGCTGACATAGAGTCCGCGGGACCCGTGGTGCGCGCTCCCGTGGCGTGCAGTGTTCGAGCGCAGTGTCACATGCACGGACATCCACGGGTATGGCGGTTTGCGCAATCGAGCCTACCTGCCATCGTATATATACAGTGGTTGGTCGTCAAGTGGTTAATATCATCTAGCAGAGAGCACCTTTAGGAAAGTTGGCTCTTTTGAAATTTATTGTCTTTGTATTACTCTTGTGCTTCCTATTTCTGTGATTTATACTGAAACTAATTGACCTGTGGTCGCTGTTTCCTAAGTTGCCCTGTATTTCTACATCAGGTCTGTGTTGTTAGTAATCAGTAGGTCTAGTAACGAATTATTTCTTGTTGGTGCATTCACCATCTGACCCATGAAATTGTCCTGCAAGACATTTAGGAAATGGCGAGCCTTAGGTGAATGCGCGTTTTCTTCCGCCCAGTCTATATTTGGATAATTAAAGTCCACCATTATAGTAACATTTCCCAACTTTGCCGCCATTCCAAACTGTGATAGAAGGTCCACCTCCCCCTCCTCCCTCTGGTTAGGGGGCCTATAGCATACACCCAGTATTTGTATCTGGTTTGAAGAAGCACTGAGGTCAGTGTGAAATTCAGCCACTTGTTAATTTCCCTGATCTTCCGCTGCCTCTCTGGTGTGGCTCGAGATCCCAGTAATATTTCTGAGAATACTACCTGGGAAGTCCTACTCCTCAACAATACTCAGTCCCCCAATACACTGGTACTCAACAGTACTTAACAACACGCAGTCCCCCAACAATACTCAGTCCCCCAACAGTACTGAGTTATTCCACAATACTCAGTCCCCCAACAATACACAGGCACTCACAGCACACAGGTACTTAACAGTACTCAACAATACTCAGTTGTTGTACTCAGTCCCCCAACAATACACAGGCGTCCCCACTACGCACAGTCAGTCAGTCTTTTCTAGTAGCTGTGTCTCTTTGTGTCACTCTGCTCAGACGTCCCTGTAATCTGTCACTTGCAGGGCTTTTCAGTCAGTACCTTCAGTCTCGCCGCTTCCCTGGTCTGCCACTGCTCTCGGTCCCCGGGTCACCCGCTGCCTATCTTGGTCATGTGGGGTGGGGGGGAGGTCCGGTCTGCAGTTCCCACACTGCCACCATGCTGTCCCAGCGTCTGCACTTCTGCGCCAAAAACACTAACAACACCACCTGTTGGCTGCAACCTGCATAGGTGTGAATCAGGCCTTAATGCAGATTTCCTTAACACTCTCAAAATGGTTTAAAGCTGGACTCTAGGCTTTCATTAGAACTGTCAAAATAGTTTAAAGCTGGACCCTAAGCAGATATAAAAGATACAAATGAATACAAATTTATAATCATTTAGACCCTGTACACACTGGAATTAGAAACAGGCATTTGGGGCGCATTTTTGCTGTAGCCTACGATGGATAACATGGACAGTGGACAGAGATAATCACATTTGGAAAACACATAGTGTTTGCATTGCTTCGCATTGCTGTGTGGCATGAAGCTACATGTCGAGTCCAAGAGGCGTTGATTTGCGTGAGTGTCAGCATTAAAATTTTGTGAACTTAGCCTTATTGTATTTGTTTAGATGCAAGCAGTGCGTGTACCTACTGTAAATTTGACTTGGTAGCATCCTCTTGCAGTGCTCGTAAAGTAAGGCTAGAGTGTGAGCAAAAGAAGCAGCACAAGGAGCCAATTAGATCATGTACTGACAAGAATCATATTAAAGAGGAGAAAGCAGAGTGAGAGATGAGCGCATCACTGTGCTAATACTTCTTTCACCGTCCAGTCACAGGCTGGTATGGGTCCAGTTGACCTGGGCTCAGGGGAAGTGGATAAGGAAAAGAAAGATGTGGCTATCAGACTGGGGACACCTAGCGGCAGAAAAAGCACTGCAGGGGAAAATCTATGGAGTAAAAGTGAATATTGCAGCAAAACTGGTTTTAACTTTTAAATTAGCTATTCATTCTTTTATAGTTATTCTTTTGGAATTCTGCTTAAGTAGCTACAAAAGTTTACATTCTCCTGTGTAGCTGAGCCTCTTTCTTGTACCTATTGAAGTTTATGAAGAATAGTGACAAGCAAGATACAGTTTTTTTCTTTTGCAACTAACAAATATATCTACAGTATCTCACAAAGGTGAGTACACCACTCAAATTTTTGTAAATAGTTTATTAGATCTTTTCATGTGACAACACTGAAGAAATTACACTTTGCTACAATGTAAAGTAGTGAGTGTACAGCTTGTATAACTGTAAATTTGCTGTCCCCTCAAAATAATTCAACATACAACTATTAATGTCTAAACCTCTGGCAACAAAAGTGAGTACACCCCTAAGTGAAAATTGGGCACAAAGTGTCAATATTTTGTGTAGCCACCATTCTTTTCTAGCACTGCCTTAACCCTCTTGGGCATGGAGTTTACCAGAGCTTCACAGGTTGCCACTGGAGTCCTCTTCCACAACGAGCTGGTGGATGTTAGAGACCTTGCGCTCCTCCACCTTTCATTTGAGGATGCCCCACAAATGCTCAATAGGGTTTAGGTCTGGAGACATGCTTGACCAGTCCAACACCTTTAGCAACGCAGTGGTCATTTTGGAGGTATGTTTGGGGCCGTTATCATGATGGAATACTGCCCTGCAGGCCAGTCTCTGAAGGGAGGGGGCTCATGCTCTGCTTCAGTATGTCACAGTACATTTATTTATTTATTTTTTATTTATTTAAGGTACTTATATAGCGCCATCAATTTACACAGCGCTTTACATATACATTGTACATTCACACCAGTCCCTGCCCTCAAGGAGCTTACAATCTAAGGTCCCTAACTCATATTAATACATACTAGGGACAATTTAGACATGATCCAATTAACCTACCAGCATGTCTTTGGAGTGTGGGAGGAAACCCACGCAGGTACAGGGAGAACATGCAAACTCCAGGCAGGTAGCGTTGTGGTTGGGATTTGAACCAGCGACCCTTCTTACAACTAGGTGAAAGTGCTATCCACTACACCACTGTACCGCCCTAAATGTTGGCATTCATGGTTCCCTCAATGAACTGTAGCTCCTCAGTGCTGTCAGCACTCATGTAGCCCCAGACCATGACACTCCCACCATAATGCTTGACTGTAGGCAAGACACACTTGTCTTTGAACTCCTCACCTGGTTGCCACACAAGCTTGACACCATCTGAACCCAATACGTTTCAGGCTGTAAAGTTAGCCTTATTGTTTTTTTATAAAGTAAGACCCCTTTCACACTGAGCCACCCCGGGCGTCAGCGGTAAAGCGGCGCTATTTTTACACTGCTGTGGCCTGTTCAGGTATCTACCAGCAAGTAGTTAAGGCTGAAACTCAGTCTGATTTTCGGTTTTTGAATAATTTTGAAAGATGAGATCCACGGGGCTTGCAGCATCTATCTTCTGGTTCATATGATCAATCTCTACTGAATTCCAAACCTGTCTTGTGAACTCATTTGTATATAGTTTTTTCAGGAACTGGTTACATCACTAGTGCCACCTATGAGCAGATCCATGGTTTGTCCTGCCCATGCATGTCCTTAACTCTTGATGGACAACATATACAAATGTTACAATATTCTTCAATATTGGTGAGTAAATGACAACACTGGGTGGCTATGTCAGCTGTTAAATAAATGCAAAAAACTGCCCAGTCACCACCCACAGCTCTGACTACATTTCTCAAGAATCATGGGAAAACAGTTATTACCTGTTAACTCACTTTCCAGGAATCTTCCAGTGAGAGCAAAAATTCTAGCACCATACCTCCTGTGTAACTCTAAACTGGTAACCTGTAAAGGGGGTTGAAGTGATGCCTATGGAGAAATTTAAGAATCATAGATTGCCGCCATTTCACGGGCAGTTTTTAAAGCATTAAAGCATGACATGTTAGGTATCCATTTACTCGGCTTAACATCATCTTTCACATTATACAAAAAAAATTGGTGTAAATGTTTTGTTTTTTTAATTAATTAAAGTGTATTTTTTCTCCAAAAAATTGCATTTGAAAAACTGCTGCGCAATTACTGTGACAAAAAATTGCCACCCATCATTTTATTCTATAGGGCATCTGCTAAGAAATGTATATATATATATATATATATATATATATATATATACACATACATATACACACAGTGGGGACAGAAAGTATTCAGACCCCCTTAAATTTTTCACTCTTTGTTATATTGCAGCCATTTGCTAAAATCATTTAATTTCACTTTTTTTTCTCATTAATATACACACAGCACCCCATATTGACAGAAAAACACAGAACTGTTGACATTTTTGCAGTTTTATTAAAAAAGAAAAGCTGAAATATCACATTTATTTATTTATTTATTTCACTTATATAGCGCTGCCAATTTAATCACATGCTCCTAAGTATTCAGACCCTTTGCTCAGTATTTAGTAGAAGCACCCTTTTGATCTAATACAGCCATGAGTCTTTTTGGGAAAGATGCAACAAGTTTTTCACACCTGGATTTGGGGATCCTCTGCCATTCCTCCTCGCATATCCTCCAGTTCTGTCAGGTTGGATGGTAAACGTTGGTGGACAGCCATTTTTTAGGTCTCTCCAGAGATGCTCAATTGGGTTTAAGTCAGGACTCTAGCTGGGCCATTCAAGAACAGTCACAGAGTTGTTGTGAAGCCACTCCTTCGTTATTTTAGCTGTGTGCTTAGGGTCATTGTCTTGTTAGAAGGTAAACCTTCGGCCCAGTCTGAGGTCCTGAGCACTCTGGAGAAGGTTTTCATCCAGGATATCCCTGTACTTGGCCACATTCATCTTTCCCTCGATTACAACCAGTCGTCCTGTCCCTGCAGCTGAAAAACACCCCCACAGCATGATGCTGCCACCACTATGCTTCACTGTTGGGACTGTATTGGACAGGTGATGAGCAGTGCCTGGTTTTCTCTACACATACCGCTTAGAATTAAGGCCAAAAAGTTCTATCTTGGTCTCATCAGACCAGAGAATCTTATTTCTCACCATCTTGGAGTCCTTCAGGTGTTTTTTTAGCAAACTCCATGCGGGCTTTCATGTGTCTTGCACTGAGGAGAGGCTTCCGTCGGGCCACTCTGCCATAAAGCCCCAACTAGTGGAGGGCTGCAGTGATGGTTGACTTTCTACAACTTTTTCCCATCTCCCGACTGCATCTCTGGAGCTTAGCCACAGTGATCTTTGTGTTCTTCTTTACCTCTCTCACCTGGTGCCCGAGGCGGTCGGCTTTGTTAGGGGAGCGATCCAGGCTGAGGGGGAGACCACTCATTCGTGGCCACCCCCTCGCGATCGTTCCCAACGAATGAGAATCTTTCTCTGCTGCTGTATAGTAAACAGCGGCAGAGGAAGTGATGTCATCTCTCCTCGGCTCGGTATTTTCCGTTCCGGCGCCGAGGAGAGAAGACATCTGAGTAAGTGCACAACACATACACTTACAGTAAAACACACCAGGCACACTTTACACCCCCCGATCACCCCCCCCCGTCACAGTGACACCAATAGCAGTTTTTTTTTTTTCTGATTACTGCATTGGTGTCAGTTTGTGACAGTTAAAAGTGGTAGGGCAGTTAGTGTTAGCCCCCCTTTAGGTCTAGGGTACCCCCCTAACCCCCCCAATAAAGTTTTAACCCCTTGATCACCCCCCGTCGCCAGTGTCACTAAGCGATCGTTTTTCTGATTGCTGTATTAGTGTCACTGGTGACGCTAGTTAGGAAGGTAAATATATAGGTTCGCCGTCAGCGTTTTATAGCGTCAGGGACCACCATATACTACCTAATAAAGGTTTTAACCCCTTGATTGCCCCCTAGTTAACCCTTTCACCAGTGATCACCGTATAACTGTTACGGGTGATGCTGGTTAGTTAGTTTATTTTTTTATAGTGTCAGGGCCCCTGCCATTTATTACCTAATAAAGGTTTAGGTCCCTGATCGCCCGGCGGTGATATAAGTTAGGTTTTAGGGTCAGATAGGGTCTGCGTCGCCCCAGGCAGCGTCAGGTTAGCGCCAGTACTGCACACACATACGCACGCAGCATACACTTCCCTTAGTGGTATAGTATCTGAACGGATCAATATCTGATCCGATCAGATCTATACTAGCGTCCCCAGCAGTTTAGGGTTCCCAAAAACGCAGTGTTAGTGGGATCAGCCCAGATACCTGCTAGCACCTGCGTTTTGCCCCTCCGCCCGGCCCAGCCCAACACTAAACACATAACTGCAGCATTTGCAGAGTCAGGCCTGATCCCTGCGATCGCTAACAGTTTTTTTGGTAGCGTTTTGGTGAACTGGTAAGCACCAGCCCCAGGCAGCATCAGGTTAGTGCCAGTAGCGCTAACACCCACGCACGCACGCACCGTAACCTCCCTTAGTGGTATAGTATCTGAACGGACCAATATCTGATCCGATCAGATCTATACTAGCGTCCCCAGCAGTTTAGGGTTCCCAAAAACGCAGTGTTAGCAGGATCAGCCCAGATACCTGCTAGCACCTGCGTTTTGCCCCTCCGCCTAGCCCAGCCCACCCAAGTGCATCGATCGATCACTGTCACTTACAAAACACTAAACACATAACTGCAGCGTTCGCAGAGTCATGCCTGATCCCTGCGATCGCTAACAGTTTTTTTGGTAGCGTTTTGGTGAACTGGCATGCACCAGCAGCCTAGTACACCCCGGTCATAGTCAAACCAGCACTGCAGTAACACTTGGTGACGTGGCGAGTCCCATAAGTGCAGTTCAAGCTGGTGAGGTGGCAGGCACAAGTAGTGTCCCGCTGTCACCAAGAAGAAGACAAACACAGGCCTGTCGTGCCCATAGCGCCCTTTCTGCTGCATTCGCCAATCCTAATTGGGAACCCACCACTTCTGCAGCACCCGTACTTCCCCCATTCACATCCCCAACCAAATGCAGTCAGCTGCATTAGAGGAATTTTCCTTATGTCCTCCCGAGTACCCCTACCCAACGAACCCCCCCAAAAAAGACGTCGTGTCTGCAGCAAGCACGGATATAGGCGTGACACCCGCTATTATTGTCCCTCCTGTCCTGACAATCCTGGTCTTTGCATTGTGAATGTTTTGAACGCTACCATACACTAGTTGAGTATTAGCGTAGGGTACAGCAATGCACAGACTAGGCACACTTTCAAAGGGTCTCCCAAGATGCCATCGCATTTTGAGAGACCCGAACCTGGAACCGGTTACAGTTATAAAAGTTACAGTTACAAAAAAAGTGTAAAAAAACAAAAAAAAAAAAAAAACACAAAAAAATATATAGAATAAAAAAAACAAAAGTAGTTGTCGTTTTATTGTTCTCTCTCTCTCTATTGTTCTGCTCTTTTTTACTGTATTCTATTCTGCAATGTTTTATTGTTATTATGTTTCATGTTTGCGTTTCAGGT
Source organism: Aquarana catesbeiana (assembly GCF_042186555.1). Lineage (NCBI taxonomy): Eukaryota > Metazoa > Chordata > Amphibia > Anura > Ranidae > Aquarana > Aquarana catesbeiana. The sequence continues at coordinate 102,443,197 of NC_133335.1, read as the reverse complement.
ATGCAATTTTTTATACTTTACTGTTTACTGTGTTTTATTGTTAACCATTTTTTTTGTCTACAGGTATGCCATTCAGCTGCAGCGCAGATTTATTTATCTTGACAGCAACAGCGTTTGCTCCGATACATAAAGCCGTGACTCCAGCGCTATCGGAGGTGATATATGCCGAAGCATGGGAGCAGCAGGGGCGGAGGAACGATTTGCTCCTAACTTTTGGGGCAGATGCCCCCATGTTTCGGCATATATAAATGGTGCATGTATGCCCATCATTAGAAGTGGATGGATGAAGGGAGATATTCTAATGGTGGACATACCCACCAATCAATCTCTTTTTTTCGTTCAGCCCACAGGCTGCATGAAAAAAAAGATTACAATATATGCCCAACAAGGGCCAGCAACGTACTGGTATGTTGCTGGACTTTAAGTGGTTATACCAGAATGATGCCTGCAGGTTTAGGTATCATCTTGGTATCATTCTTTTCAGCCAGCGGTCGGCTTTCATGTAAAAGCAATCCTAGTGGCCAATTAGCCTCTAGACTGCTTTTACAAGCAGTGGGAGGGAATGTCCCCCCCTCCCATCTTCTTCCATGTTTTTCTCTGGCTCTCCTGTCCCAACAGGGAACCTGAGAATGCAGTCGGTGATTTGGCCAGCTGACCATAGAGCTGATCAGAGACCAGAATGGCTCCAATCATCTCTATGGCCTAAGAAACCAGAAGCTACGAGCATTTCATGACTTAGATTTCGCCAGATGTAAACAGCGCCATTGGGAAATTGGGAAAACATTTTATCACACTGATCTTGGTGTGGTCAGATGCTTTGAGGGCAGAGGAGAGATCTAGGGTCTAATAAACCCCATTTTTTTCAAAAAAAGAGTACCTGTCACTACCTATTGCTGTCATAGGGGATATTTACATTCCCTGACATAACAATAAAAATGATAAAAAAAAATGAAAGGAACAGTTTAAAAATAAGATTAAAAAGCAAAAAAAAAAAAAAAAAAAAGGCACCCCTGTCCCCCCCCTGCTCTCGCGCAAACGCGAACGCAAGCGTTGGTCTAGCGTCAAATGTAAACAGCAATTGCACCATGCATGTGAGGTATCACCACGAAGGTCAGATCGAGGGCAGTAATTTTAGCAGTAGACCTCCTCTGTAAATCTAAAGTGGTAACCTGTAAAGGCTTTTAAAGGCTTTTAAAAATGTATGTAATTTGTCGCCACTGCACGTTTGTGCGCAGTTTTAAAGCATGTCATGTTTGGTATCCATGCACTCGGCCTAAGATCATATTTTTTATTTCATCAAACATTTGGGCAATATAGTGTGTTTTAGTGCATTAAAATGTAAAAAGGTGTGTTTTTTCCCCCAAAAATGTGTTTGAAAAATCGCTGTGCAAATACTGTGTGAAAAAAAAAATGAAACCCACCATTTTAATCTGTAGGGCCTTTGCTTTAAAAAAATTATATAATGTTTGGGGGTTCAAAGTAATTTTCTTGCAAAAAAAAAATTATTTTTTCATGTAAACAAATAGTGTCAGAAAGGGCTTTGTCTTCAAGTAGTAAGAAGAGTGGGTGATGTGTAACATAAGCTTCTAAATGTTGTGCATAAAATTCTAGGACAGTTTAAAACCCCCCCCAAATGACCCCATTTTGGAAAGTAGACACCCCAAGCTATTTTTTGAGAGGCATGTCGAGTCCATGGAATATTTTATATTGTGACACAAGTTGCGGGAAAAAGACATTTTTTTTTTTTGCACAAAGATTTCACTAAATGATATATTGCTCAAACATGCCATTGGAATATGTGAAATTACACCCCAAAATACATTCTGTTGCTTCTCCTGAGTACGGGGCTAGACTTTTTGGGAGCCTAGCCACATATGGGACCCCAAAATCCAAGCACCACCTTCAGGGTTTCTAAGGGTATAAATTTTTGATTTCACTCCTCACTGCCTATCACAGTTTCGGAGGCTATGGAATTCCCAGATGGCACAACCCCCCCCCCCCAAATGACCCCATTTTGGAAAGTAGACACCCCAAGCTATTTGCTGAGAGGTATGGTGAGTATTTTGCAGACCTCGCTTTTTGTCACAAAGTTTTGAAAATTGAAAAAAGAAAAAAAAAAATACATTTTTCTTTTCTTTCTTCCTTTTACAAAAACAAATGAGAGCTGCAAAATACTCACCATGCCTCTCAGCAAATAGCTTGGGGTGTCTACTTTCCAAAATGGGGTCATTTGGGGGAATTTTGTGCCATCTTGGTATTTTATGGCCTTCGAAACTGTGATAGGTAGTGAGGAGTGAAATCAAACATTTACGCCTATAGAAATCCTGAAGGAGGTGATTGGTTTTCAGGGCCCCGTACGCAGCTAGGCTGCCAAAAAGTCCCGCACATGTGGTATCCCCATACTCAGGAGAAGCAGCAGAATGTATTTTGGGGTGTAATTCCACATATGCCCATGGCATGTTTGAGCATTATATCATTTAGTGACAACTTTGTGCAATAAAAAAAAAAAAAAAGTTTGTCATTTTCTCGCAACTTGTGGCAAAATATAAAATATTCCATGGACTCAACATGCCTCTCAGCAAATAGCTTGGTGTGTCTACTTTCCAAAATGGGGTCATTTGGGGGGGGGGGGGAGGGGTTGAACTGTCCTGGCATTTTATGGGCTTCAAAACTGTGATAGGTAGTGAGGAGCGAAATCAAAAATTTACGCCCTTAGAAATCCTGAAGGCGGTGCTTGGGTTTCGGGGCCCTGTACACGGCTAGGCTCCCAAAAAGTTCCACACATGTGGTATCCCCGTACTCAGGAGAAGCAGATAAATGTATTTTGGGGTGCAATTCCACATATGCCCATGGCCTGTGTGAGCAATATATTATTTAGTGACAACTTTTTGTAATTTTTTTTTTTTTTTTGTCATTATTCAATCACTTGGGACAAAAAAAAATAATATTCAATGGGCTCAACATGCCTCTCAGCAATTTCCTTGGGGTGTCTACTTTCCAAAATGGGGTCATTTGGGGGGGGGGGTTTGTACTGACCTGCCATTTTAGCACCTCAAGAAATGAGATAGGCAGTCAAACTAAAAGCTGTGTAAATTCCAGAAAATGTACCCTAGTTTGTAGACGCTATAACTTTTGCGCAAACCAATAAATATATGCTTATTGACATTTTTTTACCAAAGACATGTGGCTGAATACATTTTGGATTAAATGTATGACTAAAATTGAGTTTACTGGATTTTTTTTTATAACAAAAAGTAGAAAATATCGTATTTTTTTCAAAATTTTCGGTCTTTTTCCGTTTATAGCGCAAAAAATAAAAACCGCAGAGGTGATCAAATACCATCAAAAGAAAGCTCTATTTGTGGGAACAAAAGGACGCAAATTTAATTTGGGTACAGCATTGCATGACCGAGCAATTAGCAGTTAAAGTGACGCAGTGCCAAATTGTAAAAAGTGCTTTGGTCAGGAAGGGGGTAAATCCTTCCAGGGCTGAAGTGGTTAATGAGGAAAAAAATGAACTTAAATGATTTTAGCAAATGGCTGCAGTATAACAAAGAGTGAGAAATTTAAGGGGGTCTGAATACTTTCCGTCCCCACACTGGGTATATATATATATATATATATATATATATATATATATAATGTTTAGGGGTTCTAAGTAAGTTTCTAGCAAAAAAAAGAAAAAAAGTAGATTTTTACATGAAGGAGCGAAGTGTCAGAATTGGCCCGGATACGAATTAGTTAAGTAACCTTCAACCTTCCCATCCATGGGATCCTTGAGCGAGTCGGCATCCTTAAAAGACAATTCTTATTTCTTTGAAACTTTAGATAGCTAAGCATCCAGCTTGGGGCATTTATTCCACAAGTTGGCATCCTTTTTCTTAAAAGGAAACCTTATTTGGGAGGAAAACCCTCCTCTTTGTTTTTTTCCATTCCTGGAGAATGGTTTCTCTCAAAGCTTAATGTACTGGGAACAGTTTGGATTGTTTAGCCTGTAACCCTGCACATAGCTGATCATGAAGCGACAGTTTCTTGGTTTCCTTTTCCTCCAGGCCCAAGCTGTCATAAATTACCTTAAGCAATTCTTCATTCTCATCTGATGGAAATAAAAAGCTTTGCATTTTACTTATTTTTCTCCTTTCTAAGGAGAAGAGGTACTAGGGAGGTAGCTTTGCAAAGAAAATTCTTGTAAAAGTGATCTGAATGATTGGCAGGTGTGTCATTTCTTTCATGCCTGCCTCTTTCTTCACTAGGTTATTCAAACACTCGTGGCAAAGTTTTTTCTTAGGCACTTCTGTGTCCCCTTTACTTTCTTTTTCTTATCGGCCTTTGTCCTACAAAGTAGGAAACAAAGACTCCAGGTGCAGCCAGACCAGAGTCTTGTAGAGTGGGAGAATTATCGTTTTATCTCTGGAGTTAATCCCCTTTTTTAACTGGTTCTCGACTGGCTCACGTAGATATACTGCGGCAGAATGGCTCCCCTGGGCGAAATCCCATACGGGTACGTCCTTCCCTTTTTTGGCCACCAGAGGGCGTACGCGCACGCTACATGGTGGGTGGCCCGATGCTCATGGCCGGCAGGTGCGATCGCGTGCACGAGCGCCATCATGGGGATATGTGTGTGTGTGTGTGTAAACACACACATCCTTGTGCTGTCAGGGAAGAGGAGCCATATCGTTTGTTCCTTCTAAGTAGGAAAAACGATACGTCTCCTCTCCTAGTCAATCCTATCCCCATACAGTTAGAACACACTGAGGGAACACACAATTAACCCCTTGATCACTCCCTAGTGTTAACCCCTTCCCTGCCACTGAAATTTACACAGTAATCAGTGCATTTTTATAGCACTGATCGTTATATAAATGCCAATGGTCCCAAAAAAAGTTAAATATGTAGAAAATACCGCGCTATAAACCAAATATGTTGAGCAGAAAAATGTTTTTTTCTGAAGAAAAGAGTGTTGTGAAGAGAAAAAAACTATTGAAAGTAAAAAAACTGTAAAACTAAGAGCAGCTGCTAGAGGTGGGATACGCACATAAATAGATGGAAGAGTTTTAGCAGCGCTAAAAAATGCTATACTAAAATTATACCAGTGATAATAAACAACAGTGCTTCAATATAAACTGTGTTGGTTACAATATTGCTTTAAGGTTCATATTTGTGATGAGTTTATGAAAAAGGAAGAAAAACGTCCTTCTAAGTATATTGATTGTGCTCAGAGTCCGTAACCAAAGTGTGGGTAAAGCTTCTTAAAAACTGATTGAATAAATCCTCCACCGCAACCACAGTGATAACACCACACAGAATGCACGCTTACCCTAAGGCAAGCTCTGTAAGCCTGCAACCTATTACCCGGCCAGGGCCTTTATCCAGGGGAGATTCAGGGAGAACGATGTCCCAGCAAATCTTGCGGGGGTGGTCAGCATGCAGCACAAGTCTCCCCAATTACGGGTTCAAACGAGTGGCCAGATTGGATACCATTCAGATGTTCCCCAGAATAAAAAGGTTCACCATAGCGTAATACTCCTCTGCTGCTTCTTTATTTCAGTAATACCACCATGTGATAGGAAATAGGAGACGTTGCTGGAATAAAAAAGCAGCTTTACCCACACTTTGTTTTTTTAAGAAAAGTTTTGGGGATATTTATTATAGCAAAAAGTAAAAATATTGTTTTTTTTTTTCAATCCTAGATTCCCCCCAGAGGTTCTCCCCCCAGTGAGTAGATTGCATTCATATTTTTGCCACCCAAATGCATTATTTTACATTTGTTCAGATCTTCTTGCAAGGTCTCCACATCCTGCAGATAAGTTATTGCCCTGCTTAGCTTAGTATTGTCTGCAAATACAGAGATTGAACTGTTTATCCCATCCTCCAGGTTGTTTATGAATACATTAAATAGGATTGGTCCCAGGACAGAACCCTGGGGGACCCCACTTTCCACCCCTGACCATTCTGAGTACTCCCCATTTATCACTACCCTCTGAACTCGCCCCTGTAGCCTGTTTTCAATCCATGTACTCACCCTATGGTCCATGCCAACTGACAATACTTTGTACAGTAAACATTTATGGGGAACTGTATTGAATGCTTTTGCAAAATACAGCTACACCACGTCTGCGGGCCTTCCTTTATCCAGATGGCAGCTCACCTCCTCAAAGAAGGTTAATAGATTGGTTTGGCAAGAAAGATTCTTCATCAATCCATGCCTGCTAATGATACAGTTGTCATTGCTAAAATCTTGCATATAGTCCCTCATCATCCCCTCCAAGAGCTTGCATAAAATTGATGTTAGGCTAACTGGTCTGTAATTCCCATGGATGTATCTTGGCCCTTTTTTAAATATTGTGCTACATTGGTTTTTCTCCAATCAGCTGGTATCATTCCAGTCAGGAGACTGTTCGTAAAAATTAGAAACAATGGTCTGGCAATTATCTGAATGAGTCCCTTAAGGGCCCTCTGGTGTAAGCCATTTGGTCCTGGTGACTTATTAATGTTAAAGCGGAGTTTCGCTAAAATTTTTTTTTTAGATGTCAGCAGCTGCAAATACTGCAGCTGCTGACTTTTAAAATAAGGACACTCACCTGTCCCGGGGTCCAGCGATGTCGGCACCCGAGGCCGAACCGTCCCTCGATCCTCGGGTGCTGCCGCCGCCATTCTCACTGAGGGAATCGGGAAGTGAAGCGTTGCGGCTTCACTGCCCGGTTCCCTACTGCGCATGCGCGAATCGCGCTGCGCGTCTACACTGGTCCCCGTTGTGTTTTGGGAACTGTGTATTTCCCACAACACAACGGGGGTGGGCGGGGACTCTGCGGCTAGCTATACCCGGAAGTGGGTGCAGATACCTGTATTATACAGGTACCTGCACCCCCCTCCCCCCTGAAAGGTGCCAATTGTGACACCGGAGGGGGGGAGGAATCCGATGAGCGGAAGTTCCACTTTAGGGTGGAACTCCGCTTTAAGTTTATCAAGTCTATTTCTAATTCTGTCCTCTGGTAGCCATGAGGATAAACATTGCACTTTTGGTTACTGAACCCCCCCCGATTCCCTCGTGAAGACTGAGAATAATAAATTCAATACCTTTGCCATCTCTCCATCCTTCATAACCAGATTCCCTTCATCATTCTTTATGGGACCAATATGATCTGACCTCCCTTTCTTACTATTTATGTACTTAAAGAAATTCTTGGGATTTTTTTTTACTCTCCTCTGCTATGTGCCTTTTGTGTTTCTATCCTACTCACCCTGATTGCACCCTTACATTTCTTGTTGCATTCTTTGTAAAGTTGGAATGCTGATGATGATCCCTCAGCCTTGTATTTTTTTGAAGGCCTTCTTCTTTGCTTTTATATGCATTTTTATGTTGGAGTTAACAGGCTGTAAAGGGCATGTTTGTGAGCTCCCGGCATCCAAGCCAGTATTTTCCCACCACCAAAATAGCAGGCAGGGCCCTTCCATACGCCAACGTCACTTCTGCCCGTACCGGAAGTGATGTAATCAGATCAGCCATTGCCCACTGTCCCACAGAGCCAGTGGGCACCCCACAGTACCCTGCAAATGGGACACGAGCTCCCTTCATCCTCCACTGGCAGGCGATTTCTTACCCCACACAAAGATCCTCTGAGGACAATACAGGGAAGGAGAGTCCCCTATTTTCTCTAAGGCTGACCTTCAGGATTGCCCGAGAGAGCCCCCACTAAGGGGCTCCTTCCTGTTAAGGGAATGCTGTAGGACGGGAGGCCCCTTCCCCCTAGCACACCAAACATAGATCTGTGGCCCTGTCTGGCTAGACGAAACACATATACTGATGGTCAGGGTGCTTTTTAGAATGTGGTTCATGCATTTCCTGTGCTAGGTGGGAGAAGCCTCTCCCTCTGTCTTGTAAGCTGTCCTAGAAAATAGCTCAGGAAATGTAGTTCTGTAAGCCATGAATAGATATGGGACAAATAATGGACGACACATCAAGGGTCCATCCTTCTGGCTTCCAGACATTGATGAAAAGGATGGGGAGCCGATAGTGATGTCTTGGCAACTTAAAGCGGCGTTCCAGCCAAAAAAACAACTAGGTCCCAAACAAAAGACCACCCCTCATTTTATCTTATATTGTATAATTTTTTTTCTATTTGTTTTTTTTACCTTTTCTGGAGTACTTTCATCCTAACCTTGCTGCCGTGAGGTACGTTATTTCTCCATCTGCATTGGCCCCTCCTCTGTCCCCCTGCTGCCTTCTGGGACCCGTGTGTGTGTTCCAGATGACTATGGGGGCCATTCAGAAAGCACAGCGTGACTCGCGCTTGCGTAGTAGGAAACTGGCTGTGAAGCCTGAAGACTTAGTTGCAATGGCGGCGCCTAAAACAAAATAAATTTAAAAGTAAGCAGCTACAAAATACTGCTGACTTTTAAATAAAACATTTTTGAGGCTGGAACTCCACTTTAAACATCTCAGAAATGTTGTAAGCTATATATACTGTTTCAGCTTTAACCCTTTCATTGCCAGGTCCATACGAACCTACAGAAGTGCCTGCAGGTGGCCAGGTCCGTACGGACCTCATTTCTCCCTCTCCTATAAGCTTATGGTCACTTCAATGACCATAAACTTATATCAGAATTGTTCAGTCTGCCTCTCCACCTCCCACCGCTCCCTTCTACCTAAAACTACTTCCCTCACTCTTTCTTCCCCCCCAGCACTAATTACCCCCTCCACATGAACTGACCCCCCGCAGCTACCATCATAAGCCGGCATCCCTTCTCTGCCAGCTTCAGGTGCTGCATGGGGCTTGGGGGGATCCAGATGTGTCCCCCCACCAGTCATATCACCCACTGTACTGCCCCCGCACCATCCCTGCTCAGAGCGGCACCTCTCCTTCCCTCCCGCCGCTTGCAGCTGCTGGCCGCACTGTGCTCCAGTGATCTGTCATGCTAAAAGCACGGGGGGAGCAGTGCGGGTGTGGGTGAAGTTGGGGCTTGGGAAACTTGTTTACCAGCCCCCCCGTGTAGTACAATGGGCATATTCAGCGATCACAATAGATCTCTCCTATATGTCCACTGTTAGCAAAAATATACATATAAAAAATAACTGTAAAATAAAAAAATAAATAAAAATAGGATTTTTTAAAACAGCTTACCTGTAAAATCCTTTTCTTTCGAAGGACATCATGGGACACAGAGCCTCAGTAATTACTGATGGGTTATATAGGTATCACTGGTGATTGGACACTGGCACACCCTATCAGGAAGTTCAACCCCCTATATAATGCCTCCCCCTTGCAGGGATACCTCAGTTTTGTAGCCAAGCAATATAGTGTATTAAAAAAGGGGCGGGACCTCTGTGTCCCGTGATGTCCTTCGAAAGAAAAGGATTTTACAGGTAAGCCGTTTTAAAAAATCCTATTTTCTTTCTCGAACATCACGGGACACAGAGCCTCAGTAATTACTGATGGGATGTCCCAGAGCAATGCTACCTGAGGGGGGGGAACCACGACCAAGTAGGGTGCAATCAGACCTGAGGACCCTGTACCGCTGCCTGCAGCACACTACGCCCAAAGGCGATATCCTCATGCCTTTTCACATCCACCTGATAGAATCTGGTGAATGTATGAACTGAAGACCAGGTTGCGGCCTTGCAGATTTGAGCCATAGAGGCCTGGTGATGCACTGCCCAAGAAGCACCAATAGCCCTTGTGGAATGTGCCCTGATCTGAAACGGAGGAATCTTCTGTTTCAAACCGTAAGCTTGAATGATCAACTGTCGAATCCATTTAGAAATGGTAGCTTTTGACGCTGCCTGTCCTCTATTGGGACCCTCTGGCAGCACAAACAAAACATCCATCCTGCGGATCTGAGCAGTTGCCCCTAGATAGGCCTTAACTGCTCTTACTACATCCAACGAATGTAGAGATCTCTCTTCCGGAGAACAGGGATCTGGAAAAAAGGAAGGTAGAACAATGTCTTGGTTTAAATGAAAATCAGAAACCACCTTCGGTAAAAAACTAGGATGAGGGCGTAGTACCACTCTATCCTTGTGTATAATCAAATAAGGCTCCTTACAGGAAAGGGCTGCTAATTCTGATACTCTTCTAGCAGAAGAGATGGCCACCAGAAAAATGTATTTCCTTGTCAACAAGACCAAAGGGATCTGACTTATTGGTTCAAAAGGCTGTTTCTGTAACACAGCCAGGACCAAGTTCAAGTCCCAGGGGTTTAGGGGCGCTTTAACCGGAGGATTAAGACGCATCACCCCCTGCATAAAGTTTCGGACCAAAGAATGCGAAGCAAGTGGCCGCTGAAATAATACTGATAAAGCAGAGACCTGGCCCTTGATGGTACTCAAGGCCAGCTTCATCTCTAATCCTAATTGTAGAAAATCAAGAATTCTACCTATGACATATTTCCTGGGATGCCAACCTCTGGATTCACACCAGTTTATATAAGCTTTCCAGACTCTATGATAAATCATCCTGGAAGCTGGCTTCCTTGCATTAATCAAGGTAGATATGACAGGACCTGACAGCCCACGACTCTTCAGAACGTGGGTCTCAATAGCCAAACCGTCAAATTTAGCATTTGTAAGGCAGGATGGAACACTGGACCTTGAGATAACAGGTCTGGGCGTACCGGTAGTGTCCACGGGGAACCTACTGTCATCCTTACTATTTCTGCATACCAAGTCCTTCTGGGCCAAGCGGGGGCCACCAGAAGTACCGACTTCCTTTCCTGCCTGATCCTGCGAAGGAGTCGTGGTAGTAGCAGAATAGGCGGGAATGCGTAAATCAGTGAGAACCGATGCTACGGAATCACCAACGCATCCGTCCCGCATGCAAGAGGATCTTTTGTCCTTGCCACAAATCTGTCTATCTTTTTGTTGAATCGGGATGCAAAGAGATCTACATCTGGAACCCCCCATCTTTGGCATAAGGCCCAAAAGACGTCGGAATGCAGAGACCATTCCCCTGGAAGTAACTGCTGGCGACTTAGATAGTCCGCCTGCCAATTCTCTATTCCCGGGATGAAAACTGCCGATATGCATGGCACATGCATCTCTGCCCAGACTAAGATCTGGTTCACCTCTTTTTGAGCAGCTCGGCTCCGGGTGCCTCCCTGATGATTGACATAAGCCACTGCTGTGGCATTGTCGGACTGGATCCTGACCGGACAACCCTGTAGCCTGATAGTCCAGGCCTTTAGAGCTAGATGTATCGCCCAGATCTCCAGAATGTTGATGGGTAAGGTCCTCTCTGTCTTGGACCATACCCCTTGGACCGCAGCCTGTTCCAGAACTGCTCCCCATCTGTTGTTACCACCGTCCAGGTAACCGGTAAAAAGGATTTCCCCTTCTGCAGGTTTTCGGGTATGAGCCACCAATTGAGGCTCTGACGCACCGCCTGCGACAGGTGCATCGGAAAGTCTAATGCCTGAACTTTCCTGTTCCAGGTCGACAGAATACTGTGTTGCAGCATTCTTGAGTGAAACTGAGCATAGGGAACTGCTTCGAATGAAGACACCATCTTCCCTAGTAGCCTCATACAAAGGCGGACTGAGGGACCCTTCTTGGTCCTTACAGTCAGAATCAGCTCTCTCAAAGCAGTGATCTTTGCCTGGGGTAGAAATATTTTCTCCTGGCCTGTATCTATAATCAGACCTAAATACTCCAGTCTTCTTACTGGTTTTAGGAAAGACTTTCTAAGTTGAGGATCCAACCCAGGTGTTCTAGATACCTGACTGTGGTCCTCAAGTTTCCATTCAAAGAGGCTACCGACCGGTCTATCAAGAGCAGGTCGTCTAGGTATGCTATGACAGCTATACCCTGAGCCCTTAATCTGGCCAGAGGAGGAACCAAGATCTTTGTGAACACTCGAGGTGCAGTGGCTATCCCGAAAGGCAGAGCCACAAACTGGAAATGGCGCCCTCCTACCTCGAAGTGCAGAAACTTCTGATGAGCAGGAAAAATGGGCACATGCAGATACGCATCTCTGATGTCTATTGATGCCAGAAATTCTCCTCCCTGCAGGGTGGGAACTACTGTTCGAATTGATTCCATGCGGAAGGATTGAATCCTTAGGAATCGGTTCAGATCCCTTAAGTCCAGAATGGGCCTGACATCCCCATTTGGCTTTTGGACCGTAAAAAGGTTGGAATAGAAGCCCAATCCCTGGTCCTTTGCGGGAGCTATCATAATGACCTCCTGCGACAAAAGTCGCTCTAACGCTAGAAGGAGCGACTGCTTTTTCTCTGGGTCTCTGGGAACACTTGATCTGAGGAACCGAGGAGAGGGGAATTCCTGAAACTCCAGCTTGTACCCTAAGGTTACCATGGAGATTACCCATCTGTCCTGGAAGTCCTCCTGCCAGAGCTCTGAGAACTGTTGCAGTCTTCCCCCCACTCGAGTGAGCGGGGGCGCCCCCTCATGCAGAGGTCTTAGTGTTTTGCCTAGTAGGCTTCTTTCCCCAGGACTTCTTTTGTCCCTGGGGTTGACTCTTGTCTCTGGACCCCGATGGAGGCGGCCGTCGAGACTGCCTGGAGGCTGAAGCCCCCGGCGCTGGGGAAAGAGTCCGTTTGAAAGAGGGACGCTTACTCTTCTTCTTGACAGGTAAGAGTGCTTTTCCCACAAGAGATTCTCTTGATATAGTTATCCAAGTCCTCTCCAAACAACCTTGCACCACGAAATGGAAACCCAGCCAGTAGCTTCTTACATGGTGCTTCGGCTGACCAATTTTTCAACCATAGGATTCTACGTATATGCACCAACCCCAGTGAAAGACGGGAGGTTTGCACGATAGAATCTCTAATGGCGTCAACCACAAAGCATAAGGCCGCTGGAAGGTTAGCAAACCCCTGGGCCTGCTGTTCAGGTAATACTTTGATGACCTGCTTAACATGGTCTCTTAAGTATTGACAGACTCCAATCGCTGCTACTGCAGGTTGGGCCACTGATCCTGCTAAGGAGAAAACATCCTTCAATAGGGATTCCATCCTTTTATCTACAGGATCCCTGAGAATCTGAGCATTGTCTACAGGACAAGTCAGGCTATTATTTACGGAGGAAATGGCGGCATCAATAGCCGGTATTCCCCACATTTTAATAAACTTTTCTTCCATCGGATAAAGTGTTGAAAACTTTCTCGGCGGAAAAAAACGTTTGTCTGGGTGATCCCACTCAGAATAAATGAGCTTTTCAAGTAAAGTATGAACAGGAAAAGCATGTGCTGCTTGAGAAAGGTTTCAGTGACCCCAAAGCAGAAGAGGATTCTTTAGCAGTTTCAGGTATGGGCAACTTAAATGTGGAGCGGACCAATCCAGTAAGGATCTGCACTAAGACTTTCTCCTCTTGGGAAGTCGCAGAGAGTCCCTCTCCACCTGATTCCTCCGAAGAGGAATCATCCGTCCCATCCCGATCCTCTGAAAGGGATTCGTCTCCTTTATCCCAGAGCTCCTCTGTCTGAGGGTCTTGGGGAACAGAGGAAAGCCTAGTGCGTTTTCTTCCACTGAGTGAAGACGTAATCACGGCCATTAATCTTTCCTCTAGACCATTAATGGTTGAGGAAAAAACCTCTTGTGTAATATATACAGGGGCTGAAGTGCCAGAAGCAGGTGTAGCCCCTGACCCCGATGGCTCTCCCTGGCTAGCCGTCCCTGGCCCATCTTTGGGGGGGGAGGATGCTGCCGACAGGGGGCCCTCAGAACCTGAACGAGATCCCCTAGTGTCTCTGGTTCCTGGGGTGCTTGAACCTCTTCTACCCATAGTGCAAAGCAACAAGGTGTGAGGTATACAAATGAACACTGCCCGCTGAGCGATGTAGTCTGGCTAAAAGCCTTGCTACCCAATGCTCAGTCTGGTGTTACTTTAGTAAATGCTGCCTAGGAGAATGCCTGTGTCCCACCTTACATGCGACCGTCAGCTCTGTGTCTCTCAGAAGGCTGTGTGCACCTGTACAGAGTGCCTTTAATAGCCTGCAGCTGGCCTGAGTGGGAGTCTAAGCACCTGTGCTGACGTCCCGCCCCCTCCTCTACCGCCCCCCCCCCTCGAGTTTTGAAAAAAACGAGTGCTTCCCGCGCTGCCCGACTCTCCTGTCATGCTTCTGGAGAAAGGCTGGGGGTGGGGGGGGATGAGGGAGGCTGGTAACAAGATCTGCCTGAACGGCTATCTTCAGAGATGGTGGCCATTAGGCCACAGAGCCCGGGTGGTATAACCACTTTCTAGACCCCTGTGGCCCCTCTCTAGCCTGGGGGGGAACATGCAAACATGAGAAATCCCCCCTTCCATCTTACCATGCAGCCGGCTTGAGACGCTGGGACATAGACAGCGATGAAAAAACACTGAGACAAACAGTCAGCATGTGCAGGTTTGTGCTCTTGGCAGCCCCCGGTGGTCACAATAGGCATAGCATGCATTTACCTTAAAGGAGAAAAGCCACTAGAACTCAAAAATTCTGTGCAATCTCCTCTTACCTTATTCAGCTGCAGGGTGCTGTTTACACAGACCCAATCTTCACCTCTCACGGTGGGCTCCGTTTGAAAAAACCGTCAGAGACTGGGGCCCCCTACGAATAGGGGGATCCAACAGTTCTGGGACTGTAAAGCACCTCGCCAGAAATTAGGAAGTTTAAAGCCATTTTCTGATCTGTGGGGTCCAGCTCTCTAAAAAGAGAAGCATTACAGGTAAAACTTTGTTTCTTCGGACACGAGGCCCGGGTACCATTCAATTCGGCCATGAAAAGACACTTTGAATGGATCCGGTTCGCCTGGCTTGCCCCAGTATAGGATCTTAGGATATTCCCTTTGGAGCTCAGCACAGGACATCTTTACACGTCCATCACCTAAGACACTGGCGTAAAAACTGAGGTATCCCTGCAAGGGGGAGGGATTATATAGGGGGTTGAACTTCCTGATAGGGTGTGCCAGTGTCCAATCACCAGTGATACTTATATAACCCATCAGTAATTACTGAGGCTCTGTGTCCCGTGATGTTCGAGAAAGAAAAGAACAGTCCTAGTGACTTTTTTGGGGGGTGACAAAGGTCCGCCCGCCCCCCCCCCCTCCTCCACGGTGATGGACCCCCCCTCCCCTGTGCACTCACCCTCCCACGGCTTCCTTGGCTTCTCCGGTGCGCTTCCTGTCCTGATTGGCCTGGGAGGAGATGCCGAAAGACAATAGAGAATATTAATTGGGTGAGTTCAGGGTGCAATGCTCTACGCCCCGAGCCCAGCCTTTTTCAAGCCAATTAGAGCCTCAAGCTCTAATCATGTGGCTAGAAAAGAAAAAGAAACCTCATAAAAAACGTATGTCTGGCACCCTGCAGGGGGGCGGTGCCCCAGCACCCCTAATGTACCGGCCGCTCCTGGTAAGACTCCTTTCACATGGAGCAGACTCTGTCAAGCAGATCCACCTGCTCAGCAGGGGATCTGTCTGCTGATCCCTGCTGAGCAGACGGATGACAGTTCCGTGTCCTCCCCGCTGATGCAGAGTGGACACAGCCCGCTGTTCTAAGGGGAGGTCAGATGAAAATAGACCGCCTGTCCATTTCCATCGGATACCATCTGATCCGATCTGCTAGATGTATGGGGTATGGAATCCCCATCCGTCTGTTTTTAGCGGACTGGACTGGATCGGATGCAGGCAGGTGTAAACGGACACATATCCATTTACATCAGCCTCTCCATAGAGAACAATGGGTTTCTTCACTAGAGAACAATGGGTGGTTAGATTGGGCCCGCCTGAAAAACGGACAGGCAGACCCGATCAGTCTGCTTGTGTGAAAGGGGCCTAAGGCCTTGTTCACACAGGGCTTACACAGCGTACCTTTACCGGGATGCACAGGTTTTTCATGTATCTCTGTGCAGGCAGTCCCATTGATGTAATTTGGGATGTAGCAACTGCACGAACAGAGCCGTTGCTCCCAATTTTACATCCATGTATGTGTGTATGCATGTCCCTGAGCTCGCACTGTCTGCGTCCGGGGTCATGTACCCACATGGATGTCAGATTGGGAACAGCAGCTATGCCTGTGCAGCCATTGCATCCCAATTGACATAAATGGGACTGCCTGTACAGGGATGCACGGAACACCTGTGCATCCCTGTGCGAGTAAACCTGGCCCTCCATGGGCTTACACTTTAGTATGCCACATGTTAATTAGGCTTTAGTAGCAATTTAGCAGGGATTTTGTAAATTATGTTGTGTTTTTGTGCACTATTATTGGTTTTAGTGTATTTTTTGTGAAAATAGCTGTAATGGATGTGATCATGGTGAACTGTCTATTCCAATACCTGCTTTATATACCTAACATATATAAACTCAGCTTTTATGCTTATTAAGCCTTAAGGCATTTACAGATATTCTGCAAAGCTCAAAGCTTGCTTAGGAACTGGACTGAATGCAAAGAGTTAATCAAAAAGTTTGTGTCTCCCAGAACACATTCAGAATATAACAGCATAACACAATGAAGCAAGAGCAAGAGAATGCTGCAAAAACAATTATTCACTTCTGCAAATGTGCATCAGCTGAAAGCCAAAATTTTGTCATATATTTTTATTTTTATAGTTGTGGTTTGTATGCGCCAGTCTTGTTGACGTACCTCAATCTTTAATGGAATTGTATAAAAGTCTTGAGAAGCGAAAATATTAAACAGAAAGTAATTTGACTCTGAACTAAGCAGTCTCAGTGTGTTTACTTGAAGCATGCATGCTTTTGTATTCAACAATCTGATCGGGGGTAGATATAATAATATCGGAACTTTTGTTCTGAATCCAAATCATAACGATATGATAAACATTTGCGCAATTATTGCGGGGCCCCAAATAATCAGTAGCACTTTCTATTTATTTTACAGGTCACGTGCTTTCAGAAAATCTAGTCTAGTTTGAGGGGTCTTCTCAAATTCTGAAAGCTGTAAGAGAAAAATGGTAACCTCCGGATTTTTAGAGTAAATTGTTTTTTTACAGTTTTGCGTACCTTCAGTTTTCACTATTTCACAAAAAGGTGCAATTTAAAATGTATAAATATTTATTAGCCCAATACAGTTTTACTTTTATATTTACTAGGAAATCTACAGGAATTTTGTACATTTTGCCATGTATGAATCCTCCATTAATGAGTTTAGTGTATTTTTAGCAAAAATATTGTTTTGATAAACATTGGCACAAATATCGCGATGCCTTGAAAATCAGTAGCACCTTCCTTTTTTTGAGGGGTCTTTTACAAATTCTGAAAGCTGTAGGTGAAAAAGGAAAACCTCAAGATTTTTAAAGTAATTTGTGCGTACGTCAGATTTTCACCATTTCTAAAAAAGGCGCAATTTTAAATTTACAAATGTGTTATTTATTAACTCAGTACAGGTTAACCACCTGCCTCCCGCCATATAGCAAAATGACAGCGGCAAAGTGGTTGCGATATCTTGACCAGACTTCATATGATGTCGCCAGGATATCAAGCTGCTGCGCGCCATCACGGAGATAGTTGTTGTGGTCTGTCAGTCAGACACACGGCAACAACGATCTAGGTAAAAAGTCTCTGATGGAGACTCTTTACCACGTGATCAGCCGTGTCCAATCACCAACCCCCTCCCCCCTCCGAGGATGCCCACACTGGACCACCAGGGATGCCCACCACTGCCAATTAGTGATGCCCTTCAGTACCATCCATTACTGTACATCAGTGCCACCTATGTGTACTCATCAGTGCTGCATATCAGTGCCGCCTATCAGTGCCCATCATCAGCGCCCCCTCATCGGTGCCCATTAGTGCCGCCTTATCAGTGCCCGTCAGTGCAGCCCCATCAGTGAAGGAGAAAACGTGCTTATTTACAAAGTTTTGTAACAGAAAAAAAAAATGTTTAGCAGATATAAACAAAGCAAATTTTACAAAATTCCTGCTAAAGTCTTACTAAATGCTAAAAGCTTAGCCACTTCAATACAGGGCACTTATATACCTTCCTGCCCAGACCAATTTTCAGCTTTCAGCGCTGTCGCACTTTGAATGACAATTGCACGGTCATGCTACACTGTACCCAAACTAAGTTTTTATCATTTTGTTCCCACAAATAGAGCTTTCTTTTGGTGGTATTTGATCACCTCTGGGATTTTTATTTTCTGCTAAACAAATAAAAAAAACGACCGAAAATTAAAAAAAAAAATTTTTTTTAGAAATCATTTAGCAAATATAGTTTCATAAACATTTACGCAAATATCGTGGGGTCTTAAATATCAATAGCACCTTCGTTTTAATCCACGGGTCCTATGCTTTCAGGAAATATATGGTTTGGGGGGTCTTTAGCAAACTCTGAAAGCTGTGAGAGAACAATGAAAACCTTCAGATTGTTAGAGAAATATGGTTATTTAAATGTTTACGTAAGTTCAGTTTTCACCATTTTGCAAAAAGGCATAAACGTAAAAATTACAAATATTTGTTCTTTATTAACTCAATACAGGTTAAGCTTTTATATTCAGTAGGAATTTTGTAAAATGTACTGCATTTTTATCTGCTAATTTCCAGTTCTTGCCCCCATCCAGCCCTGTGATACCAGCCGCTCTCTGCTGTGCTCTAAACCCGTATAAGGTAGTAGAGTTCTACCTACACAGAGTGCGTTTTTGTGTCCGTGGGGTGGGGTGCAAAGGACACTACAGTGGGGGGGGGGGGGTGCAGGGACAGAGGACACTGCTTTGGGGGGCACAGGAAACCTGCTATTGGGGGGAGGGGGCAGAGGACACTATGGGAGTGATGTTAATGGGAACAGAGGACACTGTAATGGGGGGGACCCTATGAGGGACCCCATCACGCCTGGGGACAGGAACCCCATCTCCAGACCATGCTGGTTGGCATCAGCCACCTTTGGGTGCCAGGATGGGGGAGGGGGCAGTAAAATCTGAATCCCCAGCCACATGCTCCCTCAGGGTTAACTGGCTATTGTATTAGTGAAGCACCCTAAAGTGAGGTAAACCTGTACGGTTATTATTACTATGTTAGGATTATTATCTTCATTTATTAGCAGGTGAATACGTCCCTCCATGCATTTACATACATTACATCCAGTCCTTAAGTGGAAAAAGGTTGCTAACCCCAGCTTTAGACAATCATTAAAATAACAGAATCATGGAACATGCAGAACAGCCATCATTTTATGAGTTATTGTGCACGGTATTACAAAAAAGTTATTCCCTGAGAACCATTTGTGTATCAATAAATTCCATAGGTGGGTTCATTCGAGTTCCGGTATCTGTCCAAGTATCTGAGAGGCTGACCGTGAGGAAATTTTTTCTGTGGCGGATGATATCTTGGTGGGAACTGGTGTTCGAAGATAGGTTCCTTCATATCTAATGGAAAAAATGAAAGTTTACATAATTAAAATGTAAAGTTCATTGTGAGGGCTCGTTTACACTTACTTCAAAGTGTGGCATTGGACATGCTTTTTTAAAGAACTCTGAATGACAATCAAAGCACCTGTTAAAAAAAAATGGTAAGCTTACAGTCCTGTTTACATGTTGTGTTTGCTTTTCTTCAAAAAGTATACTCCATGTCGCTTTCTTGGAGCATCAAAGCATCTTTAAAGCCTCCATAGAAGTCTATGACAAAGCTCGTGAACAGCACCTGCAGTGTTTGAGAGGCTTTTATTCAGCGTGAGCTTCGCTTTGGAGATGTTGAAGGTATGAGATATTCCAGGATGCACTGGGAAACCAAAAAAGGAACTGGAAAGACTCCATCAGCAGTCCCTTCTGGTTCACGTGTATAGATTCTGGAAGCGTCTGGTGCAGACGTCCCACCTGGTGTGCAAAGAGGAGCAGCAGGAAGGTGAGCAAACTAGTAGACGGCACACATGGTGTGTAACATGGGAACGCTATAGCAGAAGGTGAGCATGGACCAGAGAGAGGACTAAGCGGCATGGGATCAGCAGAGCTGGGGCCTACTACTGAGGGGGGATCAGCAGAGCTGGGCCTACTACTGAGTGGGGGATCAGCAGAGCTGGGGCTTACTACCGAGTGGGGGATCAGCAGAGATGGGGCCTACTACCGAGCGGGGGATCAGCAGAGATGGGGCCTATTAATGAGCGGTGGATCAGAAGAGCTGGAGCCTACTACTGAGTCGGGGATCAGCAGAGCTGGGGCCTACTACCGAGCGGGAGATCAGCAGAGCTGGGAGTTACTGTACAAAAAAGTGGCAACCACCCTAAACTATATCTGGCCCTTGCACATGGGAGGGCAATGCTCATCACAAACAAAAGATTTCCCAGCAAAATTACCAACCAGCCTACAAAACAATCAAATTGGCCCCAACAGCTTACGTTAAAAACAGAGGGTTTTGTTTGCACACATTTGCAAATATATGCATAAACCACAGTGCCCACGCCAAGTGACCCCTGTGCACACTGTGGTCCTAACTCTAAAATTTCCAGAGCCTCCATAGTAGGAGCACATATAAGAATAGATAGCTTAAGGGCAGGTATGACTGAAGAGAGCCCACCCCTCTTTAAAAGGCAGAAGGGATGCACGTGACGCCCAGTGAAACCACAATGGCAACAAAGACATCCCCTGCGTCCCTGCACTCAAATCGTCCAATTGTACAAAAAAGTGGCAACCACCTAAATCTATAACTGGCCTGAGCAGCAAGGGATCCCCATGACTAAGGTCTCACATAGGACTTGCAGCGATGTGCAACTTGCAGGATTTTTTCTTCCCTATACATTAAAGTACGCTGTCTGCTGATGTCACAGAGCTGGTTGAGGCTGTGCAGGGTTCACCAACAATGTCAGGATCCACCCAGATACCTGGCAGCCAGCTGGCTCAGCCTCTCAGTGCACCCCTGAGCCAGTCATTCCCGCCCTTTCCACAGCCCTAGGTGAGCTCTGGAGAGGCAGAGCACAGAAGAGTGACTGGAAGTCATCGCTCTCTGCTCAGAGTGGACCTGAGAATGATCAGCGGTCTATGATTGCTCAGTTCTCAGTGTAGAGTCGGCAGGGAACAGCTCAGATCAGTGCTGCAGCCATCTAGGTAAGTAGGTTTGCTTTTTTCAGAATCCACACTACTCTTATTGCCAAGAACTGAAATAGCAGATATAAAAAAAAATTATAAAAAAATTTAGCATATACAATTGCGACACAAGTCAAATCGTAATTGAATGTTATGAAAGATTACCTTTCCTTTTCAATCTGCAGCCGCAGTAATGTTCGGTAAAATTAAAATGCAATATGGCTACCTGGAGGTGTTCTGTACACAGAAACATAATATCCTGATTGGCTCACTGATTTTCCTAGAAGTCTACACTAAGATACATGTTAGATTTTTGGCATCCTCTGCAACAAAAATGCAATTTTTGGTAAGATACTCCCAAAAGGAAAATCAGGCCTAAGCCTGGGTTCACACTGTAGCGAACACAGATATTGCATGTGATTCGCACCCGCACTGCTGTGCCGGTCACATGCGATGTCTGTGCAATGCGAGTTCAGCCACACAGTTGTATGGCTAAACTCGCACTGGGTGCGCATAAATAAAAAAAAAAGTGCAGGGACCCCCCCCCCCCCCCCGGAATCGGATCGCATGGGTGTTCACACCTATGCGATCTGATTCTTGTCCGAATCCACAGTTTGCACTGCGATCTGTGAACTGATATGGGGATGTCATTAACATTGTATTAACACCCGCAGCGGTTGGCAGAGGGCAGTGTGAACTGCCTGCGGGAGAGATGCGACGAGGGAACCGGCGCTGGAATCGCGCTGTTCCCGCATCACTATAGTGTTAATCCAGGCTCAAGGGATGCAGACCCGGCAGTTTCCTCAGAGCTCTATAGCTGCAGTAGCTGGTTGATAATTCTGAAACCACTCCCATTAGACTCACTCAGGACAGGGTCACAGAGGAACAAACAGCAAATTCTTCAGAATAACAAAAGGTAGGAATCTGCAACAAAGTTTGCTAAACTCCTTGCAATGTACAATATATTTCCCAGAGGGGAATGTTTTTTTCTCAACAAAAGTGGAGTTATGCTTGAACTTGAAAACCCATTATCAGAATCACTTTAATCATTAAGGTACAAATTAGGATTAGGAGTACAGGAAAGGAAACAGTCATGAAGAATGCTACTAGAAAAACAGTAGCACAAGGATGTGAGCACACAATAGAGAAACAGTAGTACCTATGGTCAGCAGTGTCATGTTATGGCTTATATGCTCTACTTACTTAATAACTGATGAAACACTTGGGTAACACTTTCATCCCATTTGCACTGGAAGAAAGCCAGGCCTCCAGGAGTTATCTTCTGCTCATATTTCCTATAGAAATCCAAGGTCTTAAAAGTCCTCAGCTTCAGACTGTGACTGGGAAAAGAGTTCAGTATTAGTTGGAGGCAAGGTGAATGTATAATTCTTTCTTCCCCCTCTACAGATTAAAATAGTTACACCCCAACGCCAGCCATTTTTTTTTAGTATTGGGTTGCAGTGGAAAGAGTTAAAGTCCATCCGAGGGGCTTATGGATGACATGTGGGATGGATCAAAAAGGAGGGCAAGCGGGGATCAGCACACCAGACAGGGCTTCTTTGTCCTCCTGACCACCCTCTTAGTGTGCCCTCCTGACTCCCAATTCCTTTTACCCCTTCTGACCCCTGTCCTACTGTTCCCTGCTCTTCATACTACTGACCTCTATATGCTGCCCTACACCCTAATAACCCCTATATGCTGCAATACATTCTATTGACCTCTGTACATTATCAGATATCCTACTGACTTCTGTACATGGTCAAACCTACTATTGACCCCTAGACACTGCCAAACCTACTACTTATCCCTGAAAATTGCCCAACCTACTTCTAGCACTGAGGCCAGCCTAAAACTAGTCAAACAAGTCAACCTGCATGACCAATTTTTCTGCCTTCATGATTAACTCCAGCCTCAGTCTTTTGCAGGTGACCATCTTCCCGAGATATGAAAAAATTGTGAAAGTAAATGTTGTGTTTCTCCTACAGCTACCTTTTAAGGTAAGCCAAGTTTAGATTTTTTTAATGACATTTGTTTTAGTATATATTTCAAAGTTTTCTTCATGCCATCTTTGCTTTCAATTAGGGGCTTGCTAGTTAAAAAACAAAAACAAAAATCGGGTGCTGTGCTGCACTCCAGTGATCTTGATCTCTTCTATGTTGTCCAGGTAGATCTCAACATCTCTGCCTACCCTACAGCTGGGTATGCTCTGCTTATGAATCAACAAAATGAATCATTTTGTGGTCACACAGCACCCTACTTGTAAAGGTCATTTTCCCTGTTCAAGCCACTGTTGCCTGATGTCATGGCTGAAACACAAAGCTATGCTGGAGCAAGGCCAATACAGAGAACAGGCAGCATGCCTAGAAGTGCCCATTTAGCAAGCGGCCAATGGTAGCAGTAATGAACCCGATGTGAGATCACACTAAGCAGCAGCAGCAGCAGCAGCAGCAGCAGCAAAGGACTCCTCCTCTGTAGGGTACATAATAAAATCAGTATAGAGAAAGACAGGGCAGACATGCAATTTCCCTCCCCCCACACAAAAAAACTGCACCCATAGCAGTTGCCCCTCTTGCCCCCTTTCTCGCACACAAATTACATAGAGGCAACTCTCAAATTCTGGAGCCGTGCAGCATTGTTGCCACACCATTACAGGAAATTGCACCAGGTATTTGTGGGGTTTTGTACAGATACATTTATAATTAAAGTGGTTGTAAACCTTTACATATACCCAGTGAAGTGACTGGTCTCAGGTGATACACAGAGATAAAAAAACAAATCCTCCTACATAAGTTGTACCTATTGTCTACTGTCCTCTCTACATCTTTTCGAAATGCTGAATTTTAAAGCTGGTCTGAGCTGCCAGAAAAAAAGGGATGCAAAGAGCTGAAGTTTCACTCTGCAGAGCTCAGTGAGGAGAGCTTGGAGACCTGATTAGCGGGCAGCCCCCCCCCCCCCCCCACACACACACACACACACACACACACACACACACACACACACACAGCACAAAAGAAAAAGAGTTGAGGCTGTCAATCTGCTGCATGTCCCATATTTCTCTTGGTGTCAGGAAAACTCAGAAGTGATTTAGGCTGATAGCAGAGGAACGGGGCAGCAGACAGAGACAACACCTAGTGCACTTTTGAGAGAACACTGTATATATGTCGATAAAGTACACGGTATATATGCTTTGTTCACATTTCATGTCTGAGGTTTACAACCACTTTAAGTGCTGCAGTACATATTTTTAAATGGGGGCTATAGTTCGACTAACATTTCTGCCAGGTTTGTTTTTCTGACTGCGACTACGCTTTTTGTCCATGTACAAATCGTGTAGTTGTCACAGGGAGATAAAATCACAGACAACAACAAAAATATAGCCAAAAATTATAACCTCACACCACTAGAAATTTGTTTTTGTCCCTGTTCGAGAGATTTTCCATCACTGTCTGTCTTGACAGAAAGTGTAGGGATGGGAAATAAAAACCTGGCAATAAAAATCTGACTTTTTTTACATTTGTAGAGCAGAGCCTGCATTGCTTTAAAACACGCAAATTCTACTTTTGTAAACAAAAAAATTGTCACGATCCTGAAACAATTTACTTGACAACATATCTTGGACTGTAGGAGGAAACCTGCAAAAACCCATGCAGTGATCTCATTAGAATTAAACCAAACACCTTATTAATGTCAGGCAGTAGTTATGCTACCCACATACAGTAAACTACAAGCATCCAACATCAGCTTCTCGAGGGTCTCACTTTATGACTGATGTTCAGGGGTATTGCTAGGTTGTACAGGGCATGGATTAACCAGCTGTGGGTGGAGAGATGCACGTATAGGTATTCTGTAACCCAACGTTAACATCACTCCCTCCCACCCCCCATTCTCTTTCCTCTACCATTCTTTCTCCTCCTCTTCTCCATCCCACCAATACTTCTTGTCGTTGATAAATGATTAATGCATTGCAAGACAGTCTTCCATCCTACTATTTAGCCTTTTTAGTGTTAAACTAGAAGTTATACACTTCTTATTCAACACAAAGGCTGTACAGCACAGAGTAGATTTCCTCACCCCCCCCTACAGACAAGTCTCTCTTCTTTACTTTCCTCAACACTCCAGACTTACCATGGGTTTGGTCGCATCTCCTCTGTATAATCAATGCGTTCTTCTTGCTTAAACAAGATGAATATGTATCTATGGTAACCAGTGCCATTAGCAGGGAATGTAGGAAAGTAGTGACAAATCTCCTCTCCAGAAAGGACTTGGTTCCCAGGAATGTTTCCCCTGAAAGAAACAGTCATTAATTCACAAATGGGGGAGAGCCAAGCACAGAATAATAGCTTCATTACCTTACAGCATATGGCAAGAGTACTTACACCAGCCAGTGCACATATTCTGAGCCTGTATCCCTCAGGTGGCCATCTAAATACATAACACAAAGAGTGGAGAGAATTAAAGCGCAGCACTGTTTTCCATTAAGTATCAGAGGCAGACAGACAGGAGTTCTTCTTTACTGGTCACCCAACAAAATATATAACAGGCTTTTATCTATAGTGTTAAACAAACCTGGATTTGTAAAAAGAAGTGTCCACAAAGAGTCTTCCTGTGCGTCAAATGTCACCTCTGGAGCCACTGCGGCCTGAAGCAACAAATAAAGGTTATCAGCACAACTAGTATTATGTTAGCCCCCAGAACTAAAAACATTAATAGTGAGACACTTACCTCAGATGGAGTCACCACATTTCCATAATAGACAGGCATAACTGTGTCATGTTCTGCATTATATTGGACACGAAGAGCAACTCTAGGAACAAAGGTGGCTTCTCCAAAGAGATCTTTATATACTCCATAATGTTCAGCCACTCTCTGGATGTGATGTGGGCCACAGGTTTGCTCCCATTCTGCTCGAACTTCGTCCAGGGGTATGTGCACTATTGGTGGAACAAATACAGTGGGATTATGGAAACTCGTTCCTTTATGTTTTTGTAAAAGTTATATATTGAATGTTAGCTTCAGCATCATAAAAGGGATAGTCATTCAAAGCTCTATGTTTCGGTTTCAATGAAATGTCAGAGGTTTAAATCAATCAATGCTTTCATATGTATGCATTTTGACACCTCGTAGTGAGTTCTATTTATGCAAGTTCTCAATGCCACCCACCTGCCTTGGTTATTATAATCCAGATCTCACACCTTCTATTCAACGTTAAGCCCTTGTTCACACCAGTTCGACTTCAGGTGTGACATGCGATTTACAAATCGCACCTAAAGTTACATCTAATGTATTTCTATTGCATTGTCTTAATTAATGTGAATTGAAGGAGCGCAATTTTAAAAAAAGTTCCTGCACTATATTTTTTGCAATTTCATGTACGACTTGCATTGACATGTGTACATGAAATAGCACAGATGTCGGCAAGTCGCAGATGAATCGCACAGTCCTGCGGCTTTGCAATCGTGCTGAAGTAGCGCGATTTCAAAGCCGTATTCAGTGTGAACGGGGGCCAATTGTCCATTTTAGAGACTATGGCCAGTTTCTGACTGAACAGTCAGCATCTACCAATTATCATAATATTGGTATAGTGAGTGGACTAAACCTTTAAATTGGAACTACATTCAAAAAGTGAAGATGTGGTACATTAATGGGAACATTTAGAAATGTTACCTGTGCCTAAGTGGTATCCTGAAAAAAAATAGGATTTTTACGTCATACTTACCTGTAAAATCCTTTTCTTTGAGTACATCATGGGACACAGAGTCAGGCTAATATTCATTACCTACTGGGTTATACTTCATCATTACGTGATTGGAAACTAGTAGACCAAATGTCTTCAGACAGGAAGTGATCCCCTATATAACCCCTCTCATACAGGAAGCACTTCAGTTTTATAGAAAGCACTGAATCCTCAAAAAAGAGGGGAGGGATCTCTGCATCCCATGATGTACTCAAAGAAAAGGATTTTACAGGTAAGTATGACGTAAAAAATAGGATTTTTTATAACAGCTTACCTGTAAAATCCTTTTCTTTCAATGGACATCACGGGACACAGAGCCTCATTAATTACTGATGGGTTATATAGGTATCACTAGGTGATTGGACACTGGTCACACCCTAAACAGAAAGTTCAACCCCCTATATAATCCCTCCCCTTGCAGAGATACCTCAGTTTTGTAGCCAAGCAATATAAGTGTATTAGAAGAGGGGCGGGACCTCTGTGTCCCGTGATGTCCATCGAAAGAAGTAGGGTGCAATCAGACCTGAGGACCTTGTACCGCTGCCTGCAGCACACTACGCCCAAAGGCGATATCCTCATGCCTTCTCACATCCACCTGATAAAATCTGGTGAATGTATAAATTGAAGACCAGGTTGCGGTCTTGCAGATTTGAGCCATAGAGGCCCAGTGATGCACTGCTCAAGAAGCACCAATAGCTCTTGCGGAATGTGCCCTGATCTGAAATGGAGTAATCTTCTGTTTCAACCCGTAAGCTTGAATAATCAACTGTCGAATCAATTTAGAAATGGTAAATTTTGACGCTGCCTGTCCTCTATTGGGACCCTCTGGCAGCACGAACAAAACATCCGTCTTGCGAATTTGAGCAGTTGCTTGCAGATAGGTCTTGACTGCTCTTACTACATCCAAAGAATGTAGTGACCTCTCTTCCAAAGAACAGGGATCTGGAAAAAAGGAAAGGAAGAACAATGTCTTGGTTTAGATGAAAATCTGAAACCACCTTCGGCAAAAAACTAGGATGAGGGCGCAATACCACTCTATCCTTGTGCATAATCAAATAAGGCTCTTTACAGGAAAGAGCTGCTAATTCTGATACTCTTCTAGCAGAAGAGATGGCTACCAGAAAAATTAACTTCCTTGTCAGCAAGACCAAAGGAATCTGACGTATTGGTTCAGAGGGCTGTTTCTGTAAAAAAGACAGAACCAAGTTCAAGTCCCAGGGGTTTAGGGGCGCCTTAACAGGAGGATTAAGACGCGTCACCCCCTGCATAAAGTTTCGGACCAAAGAATGCGAAGCAAGTGGCCGTTGACAATACTACTGATAAGGCCGAGACCTGGCCCCTGATGGTACTCAAGGCCAGCTTCATCTCTAATCCCAAATGTAGAAAATCAAGACTTCTACCAATCACATATTTTCTGAGATGCCAACCCCTGGATTCACACCAGGATACATAAGCTTTCCAGATTCTATGATAAATTACTCTGGAAGCTGGCTTCCTTGCATTGATCAAGGTAGATATCACAGGACCTGAAATCCCATGACTCTTCAGAACCTGGGTTTCAATAGCCAAACCGTCAATTTTAACGTTTGTAAGGCAGGCTGGAATGCTGGACCCTGAGATAACAGGTCTGGGCGTGACGGTAGGGTCCACGGGGAACCCACCGTCATCCTTACTATTTCTGCATACCAAGTCCTCCTGGGCCAAGCGGGGGCTACCAGAAGTATCAACCTTCCTGCCTGATCCTGCGAAGGAATCGTGGCAGTGGCAGAATATGCGGGAATGCATAAACCAGTGAGAACTGATGCCACGGAATCACCACCGCATCTGTCCCGTATGCAAAGGGATCTTTTGTCCCTGCCACAAATTTGATATAAGCCACTGCTGTGGCATTGTCGGACTGGATCCTGACTGGGCAACCCTGTAGCCTGAGAGTTCAGGCCTTTAGGGCTAGATATGCCGCACGGATCACCAGAATATTGATGGGTAGAGACCTCTCGGTCTTGAACCATACCCCTTTACCGCAGACTGTTCCAGAACTGCTTCCCAACCCGAAAGACTGGCATCCGTTGTTACCACCGTCCAGGTGACCGGTAAAACGGATCTCCCCTTTCTGCAAGCTTTCGGGTATTAACCACCAATTGAGGCACTGACGCACTGCATGAGACGAGTGCATTGGAAAATCTAATGCCTGAACCTTCTTGTTCCAGGCCGACAGGATACTGTGTTGCAACAGTCCTGACTGAAACTGAGCATAGGGAACTGCTTCGAACGAGGCTACCCTCTTTCCCAGCAGCCTTATATAAAGGCGGACAGAAGGACCCTTCTTGGTCCTGTCTACCAGAATCAGCTCCCTTAAGGCAGTGATCCTTGCCTGAGGTAAAAAATACCTACTTCCTGGCTTGTATCTATGATCAAACCCAAATACTCCAGTTTTCTTACTGGTTTTAGGAAAGATCTTTCTAGGTTGAGGATCCAACCTAGGTGTTCCAGATACTTGGCTGTGGTCCTCAAGTTCCCGTTCAACTAGGCATGCTATGACAGCTATACCCTGAGCCCTTAATCTGGCCCGAGGAGGAGCCAAGATCTTAGTGAACCCTCGAGGTGCAGTGGCTATCCCAAAAGGCAGAGCCACAAACAGGAAATGACGCCCTCCTATCTTGAAGTGCAGAAACTTCTAATGAGCAGGAAAAATGGGCACTTGCAGATATGCATCTCTGATGTCTATCGATGCCAGCAAATTCTCCTCCCTGCAGGATGGAGACTACTGTCCGAATTGATTCCATGCGGAAGGACCGCAAAAAGGTTGGAATAAAATCCAATCCTTGATCCTTCGCGGGAACCATCATAATGACCTCTTGCGACAAAAGTCGCTCCAACGCTAGAAGGAGCGACTGCTTCTTCTCTGGATCTCTGGGGACACTTGATCTGAGGAAACGATGAGAGGGAAACTCTTGGAACTCCAGTTTGTAACCTAAGGTTACTGTGGAGATTACCCATCTGTCCTGAAATCCTCCTGCCAGAGCTTTTGAGAACTGTAGCAGTCTTCACCCCACTCGAGCGAGCAGGGGCGCCCCTTCATAAAGAGGCCTTAGAGTCCTGTCTAGCAGGCTTCTTCCCCCAGGACTTCTTTGTCTCTGGGGTTTGACTCTTGTTTCCTGACCCAGACGGAGAAGACCGTCGCGACTGCCTAGAGGCTGATGCCCCTGGCACTGGGGAAAAGAGTCCGTTTGAAAGAGGGACGCTTTCTCCTCTTCTTAACAGGTAAGAGAGTGCTCTCCCACTAGAGAACCTTTGAATGTAATTATCCAAGTGTTCTCTAAACAACCTTGCACCATGAAATGAAAATCCAGCCAGAAGTTTCTTACATGGTGCTTCAGCTGACCATTTTTCAACCATAAGATTCTACGCATAAGCATCAACTCAAGTTAAAGATGAGAGGTTTTGCCTGATAGAATCTCTAATGGTGTAAACAGCAAAAACATAAGGCCTCTGGAAGGTTAGCCAACCCCTGGGCCTGCTGTTCAAATAAAACTTTGATGACCTGCTTAACATGGTCTCTTAAGTATTGACAGACTCCGATCGCTGCCACTGCAGGTTGAACTACTGAACCTGCTAAGGAGAAAATATCCTTCAATAGGGATTCCACCTTTTATCCACAGCATCCCTGAGCCTCTGAGCATTGTCTACAGGACAAGTCAGACTACAGAGGAAATGGCGGCATCAACGGCCGGTATCCCCCACATCTTTATAAACATTTCTTCCCTAGGATAAAGTGTTGAAAACTTTTCCAGGCGGAAAAAAGCATTTATCTGGGTGATCCCACTCAGAAAAAATAAGCTTTTTCGAGTACATTATAAACAGGAAAAGCTTGTGTTGTTTGAGGAGGCTTCAGTGACCCCAAAGAAACAGAGGGTTCTTTAACTGATTCAGATACGGATACTTTAAATGTGGAGTGGACTAATCCAGCAAGGATCTGTACCAAGACTTTCTCAGGCTGAGAAGCGAAGAGAGCCCTTCTCCACTTGATTCCTCAGAGAAGGAATCATCCGTCCCATCCCGATCCTCTGAAAGGGATTCCTCTCTTTTATCCCAGAGCTCCTCTGCCTGAGGGTCTTGGGGAACAGAGGAAGGCCTAGTGCGTTTTCTTCCACTGAGTGAAGATGTAATCACGGCCATTAATCCTTCCTCTAATCCATTAATGGTTGAGGAAAAAACCTCCTGTGTAATGTATACAGGGGCTGAAGTGCCAAAAGCAGGTGTAGCCCCTGACCCCAACGGCTCTCCCTGGCTAGCCGTCCCTGGCCCCTCAGGGGGGGAGGATGCTGCAGAAACGGGGTCCTCAGAACCTGAATGAGATCCCCTAGAGTCTCTGGTTCTTGGGGTATTTGGGCACTTCTACCCATAGTGCAAAGCAACAAGGTGGAGGTATCACAAAATGAACACTGACTGCTGAGCGATGTAGTCTGGCAAAAGCCTTGCTACCAAATGCCCAGTCTGGTGTTCCCTTAGTAAATGTTGCCTAGGAGAATGCCTGTGTCCCAACTTACATGCGACTGTCAGCTCTGTGTCCCTCCAAAGGCTTAGTGCACCTGTAATCTGTGTCTTTAATAGCCTGCAATGTGGGCGTCGGAGCACGCTACCAGACTTTCACTCAGGGATTTGAGCGCAGCTGTGCTCTTTACACTCACCCTTGGAGTCTACAGTGCATTCACAGAATCACCCTTTCCCCTGAGCTACTCGTCTCGCTGTGCTGATGCCCCGCCCCCCCCTCTACCGCCCCCCATCCTTCGTTTTTCGAAAAACGCGCACTTCCAGCACAAGCTGACCCTCCGGAACAGCATGGAGGGGAGGCTGGGGGAGGGGATAGGAAGGAGAGAGGCCGGTAGTAATGGGGCCTGCACATGGCAATGGCGGCGGCGGCGGCAAAAGTGCGGTGTACAACCGCCTTTATAGACCACCCGCGGCCTCCCCCTAGTCCGGGGGGATATATCCCTAAGGAGAGCCCCCCATCCCATCCTACCTGAGCCGGCCGGAGGAGCTTGTGCAGTGTGGAAACACTGAGACAGACATCAGCATGAGAAGGTATGTGCTCTTGGCAGCCCCCCGGTGGCGACAATAGGCATAGCATGCATTTACCTTAAAGGAGAAAACCCACTAGAATTAAAAAATTCTGTGGAATCTCCCTTACCTTATCCAGCCGCAGGGTTCTGTTATACAGACCCAATCTTCACCTCTCACGGTGGGCTCCGTTTGAAAAAACCTTCAGAGACTGGGGCCCCCTACGAATAGGGGGATCCACAGTTCTGGCCTGTAAAGCACCCAGCCAGAAATAAGGATAGAAAACCATTTTCTGATATGCGGGGTCCAGCTCTCTAAAAAGAGAAGCGTTACAGGTAAAACCTTGTTTCTTCGGACACGAGGCCCAGGTACCATTCAATTCGGCCTAGAAAAGAGACCTTGAAATGGATCCGGTTCGCCTGGCTTGCCCCAGTATAGGATATTCCCTTTGGAGCTCAGCACAGGACATCTTTACACGTCCATCATCTAAGACACTGGTGTAAAAACTGAGGTATCCCTGCAAGGGAAGGGATTATATAGGGGATTGAACTTCCTGTTTAGGGTGTGACCAGTGTCCAATCACCTAGTGATACCTATATAACCCATCAGTTATTACTGAGGCTCTGTGTCCCGTGATGTTTGAGAAAGAAATCCTATTTTCTTTTTCATACATCATGAGACACAGAGTCAGGCTAATATTCATTACCTGCTAGGACGTCCCAGACCAATAGCCTTGAGGGGAGGAAGACACCCTGCTTATATGGCAGCCCACAGTACACTGCGGCCGAAAGCAGAATCCTCGGCCACTCGAACATCCGCTTGATAAAATTTTGTGAACGTATGCACTGAAGACCAGGTAGCAGCCTTACAAATCTGAGCCACAGATACCTGATGGCGAAAAGCCCAGGAGGTTCCTACACCCCTGGTAGAATGAGCTTGCATCCTAAAGGGAGGAGCTTTATGTTTCAGACCGTAGGCCTGAATGACCAATTGATGGACCCAATTGGCAATGGAAGCTGCCTGCCCCTTAAGTCCTTTTGGTAAAACAAAAACAAACAAAAAAAAGGTCTGATCCTCGGATCTCCGCAGATCTAGACAAATAAATCTTGACTGCCCGGACAATGTCCAAAGAATGCAGTCGTCTCTCTTCCGCCGAATGAGGCTGAGAGAAAAAAAGAAGGCAAAATAATGTTCTGATTTAAATGAAAAGCCAACACCACCTTGGGCAAAGAGGATGGAAGAGGTCATAAAACGACTCTCATGGTAAAGGATCAAATACGGTTTCCTGCATGGAAGGGCCACCAACTCCGACACCCTTCTAGCCGAGGTGATAGCCATCAGGAAGGCTAGACACCACTGGTCCCGAGATGCCACGGTCCTTTAACACCCTGGCTTCAATAGCCATGCCATCAAATTTAGAGACTGTAAATTGGGGTGGAATATGGGACCTTGAGACAGTAGATCGGGGTGACATGGAAGCGTCCCTGGCCCGTCTATTGCCAGTCTCACAATCTCCGGGAACCAGGGCCTTCTGAGCCAAGCCTGGTGCAACCAGAATGACTGGAATCCCCTCTCCGAATTCTGCAAAACAAATGTGGAAGGAGAGGGATCGGAGGGAAAGCATAAACCAGGCAGTACTGGCTCCATGGAACTATCAGAGAGAGAATCTGCCTCAATTGCCAGAGGATCTCTTGTTCGAGACACAAACTGCTGTAGCTTGTTGTTGAACCTGGATGCCAGTAGGTCGACCTCTGGCCATCCCCAACGTTGACAAATTTCCTGGAACACCTCTGGGTGTAGGGACCATTCCTCCGGGCAGATCTGCTGGCGGCTGAGATAATCTGCCTTCCAGTTCTCTACTCCTGGGATATGGACTGCCGATATAATTGGCATATGTGCCTCTTCCCAGGCTAGTATGTAGTTCACCTCCTTCAGAGCTGAATGACTCCTGGTACCGCCTTGGTGGTTTATATATGTCACTGCAGTGGCATTGTCGGACTGAACCCTGATGGCGCAATCCTAAAGCTCCACCGTCCAGGACTGTAGGGCCAAACGTACTGCCCGTAATTCTAGGACGTTGATGGGCAGGGTCTGCTCTGTCTCTGACCATTTCCCCTGAACTGTGAGCCCGTCTAGTTTGACTCCCCAACCTGAGAGACTGGCATCTGTAGTCAGTACTCTCCAAGTTACCGGGAGAAAGGATTTTCCCTTTTGCAGGTTCTGATCCTGTAATCACCATTTTAGGCTTCTTAAGCATGCCTGAGGAGATAAGCACATTGGAAAATCCAGGGCTTTTCTTCCTCTGTTCCAAGCCAACAAGATGTCCTGTTGTAAAGGCCAGGAATGGAACTGGGCATAGGGCACTGCATCGAAGGAAGATACCATCCTCCCTAAAAGGCTCATACAGAGCCGAATGGAGGGTTGTCTGGTGCCTCTTATCTGACGCACCTGATCTTTCGGGGCACAGATCCTTACGGGTGGCAAGAATACTCTTGCTTGGACTGTGTTTAGAATCAGACCTAAATATCTTAGACTGTTCTCAAGGCTGACTTTGATATTTATGATCCAGCCTAAGCTTTTCAAATACCTCACTGTGTATATTATGCTCTGTTCTAGAGCCTGTACTGAGTGATCTCTGAGCAAGAGGTTGTCCAGATACCCGAGCACCAGGATCCCTTGGGCCCTTAAGCGACCCAGTACTGGTGCTAGGACCTTTGTGAACACCTTTACAATCACTCCTTGATGCACTAGATGATGTAGTGCCTGAAGCAATAAGTTTCTTTTTGGAGGAGCCAAGGGAACGCTGTATCTTAGAAACCTCTGAGGGGGCACCCCTCGTAACGCCAGCTTGTAACTGCGAGATATAATTGAGGTGACCCACTCGTCCAGAATTGTTTTCCAAATGTCCGCAAAGTGCTGCAGCCTTCCCCCCACCTGATGGAGTGGGGGCGTCCCCTCAAAAGGAGGGCTTGGTGCTGGTTTTAGAAGAATTTTGGACCCGGGGCCTTTTCTGGCCCTGGCCTTGCAGCTTGCCCCTGGCCCTAGCGCCCTGTTGGCGGCAGAACCGCCCTGAG
Source organism: Aquarana catesbeiana (assembly GCF_042186555.1). Classification (NCBI taxonomy): domain Eukaryota; kingdom Metazoa; phylum Chordata; class Amphibia; order Anura; family Ranidae; genus Aquarana; species Aquarana catesbeiana. The sequence goes on along the minus strand of NC_133335.1, from coordinate 102,408,380 downwards.
GTTGAAACATTTGAGGAAGCAGTCCCTGGGTTTTTAAAACGAGGGACGTTTGGTGCTTTTCTTCACAGGAAGTAGAGAACTCTTCCCTCCGGAAATCTTTTGGATATATTTGTCCAAGTGATCACCGAATAAACGTTCCCCAATAAAAACGAGAAACCAGCCAATAACTTTTTGCAAGAAAGCTCGGCTGACCAGTTCTTAAGCCATAAAAGTCTGTGCATATGTACAGACAAGAGCCAGACGAGAAACCTGCTGTATTGAATCCTTTAAAGCATCAACAGCAAAACACAGCACTCGTGGAATATCGGTCTTACTTTCAGGCAGATCATCCTCCTGGTTAGGCCTATCAGGCCGTTTGACCTGATCCTTTACAGACTGGCAAATACCAATTGCTGCAACAGCTGGCTGAATAGCTGAACTGGCCAATGAAAAGGAAGCTTTTAATAATAATTCCAATTTCCTGTCAATAGGGTCTTTCTTGTTTAAAGGAAGAGATTGCTCCATCTATGGCTGGCATGCTCCATTTTTTAACAAACTTTTCATTCTTTTAGGAGGCAAAAAAGTCCTGTCAGGAAGTTCCTAAACAGCATACACCGCCTGTTCCAAAAGGGGGTGTAGCGTGAAAGTCTGTGCGACCTGAAAAGGTCTCAGAGATCCCAAAGAGGACCAGGGGGGTTCAGTCACCTCTGCAAGAGGAAACTTAAAGGCAGAATAAACCATTTCGGTCAGAGCCAGGATCAAAAACCTCTGTCACTGAGAGGCAGACATTGATATCTTCTTGTCCAGATTGCTCGGAAGCAGACTCATCTGCTGGGCTCTCCACCGAATCCTGAGCTTTAAGCTCTTCCACATCCTCAACCCATTCCTGTTCCAGATGAGGAGACTCCGGGGAGGGGGATCTGTCACGCTTCCTGCCACCCTGTGGGATGGAGGCAATCATGCTGGCAAATCCTGTGCTCTAACACGGCTAGGGCTGAGGACAGTTCATTCTTAGTGATAAAGGGTGAAGCAGCAGCGTTGACTGTGGGCACAATACCAGATAGGCGCAGCGGCTCAGATTGCCCGGGAGCCTCTGGTCTTTCAGGGGATACAACACTAACTATACGACTAGGTTCATCAGGAACTACTGATGAGGTAGGTGTGCCCTTCCCTGTGGTGTTAGTCCCGCTCCTCTTTTTTGGAAGACATTCAATGCCTGCAAACAAAGAGTACTTGGGTGTAATTAAAATACTTCAGAAGGGAAACCCTTTAATAGGGCTCTTCCTGTATGGGAGGGGTTATATAGGGGATCACTTCCTGTCTGAATACCTTTGGTCTACCAGCGTCCCTTCACCTAATTATGAAGTATAACCCAGCAGGTAATGAATATTAGCCCGACTCTGTGTCCCATGATGTATGAAAAAGAAATGCCTTTTTTCTCAAAATATTTCTAAAAAAAAAAAATATCTTCCCAATATGCGAGTGTACCTAGGCACAGTTGTACATACAACCTCATAGCTGTATGTTTGTAGTATGAGATCTCATATACTGCTGTCTCTGACTGATACGCTCAGAAGATTTGGAGTGAGATTTGGTGATGTCACTACTGTGCTGCTCACGGTCCTCCTTGCTAGAGGCGCTTACATGCCCTACTTCAACCCAAATGACCACCACCACACAAATAGTACAGAACAAAGTATTCTAATTTATTAATAGGAGAAAGAGCTGTTGGGACACCACCGGCAACACTGGGGGCTAGTCATTTGCCCTCTGCCTGACTTTTTGGGGCATTGCTTCCAGAGTTCAGTTCCTCTTTTACAGATTTGAAGTAGAAAGCCATTTTTTTTTCAGTTTTAGAGTGAAAACAGTTCAGACCCTTCATTTTTATGGCTATCTGTCTCAATTAGGTATATTTCTCACCACATTATGATCCAGTGGCATAGGAAGAAGTACAGACATTGGAATAGGGACATGGACAAAAAAAAAAAAAAACAGAACAGAAATGATAGCTAAACACTCTGTCCAAAACTATGCATTAAAAGGAGGACTCGGCTAAGGAAAAAAATCTATGGCAACATACATAGCTAAAACCATAAACTATGCAAACCACATAACATACATGTACGGTGACGTGCAGCTCTTTCTAATTCTGTGTTACTTTGATTGTCCTTCCATATCTTCTTCCGGGCCTTCTTTAATTCTGTTAAAGAGGGTGTCAAATAGGGTAGCCCGATGTCCACCTTCTCTGGCACTCCATCTGGTGAAAAAAAAAAAAAAAAACACAAAACAAGTGTAAGTGCTGGTAATAAACTCCTGAACTGCTCTCTTTAAAGTGGTGTTCCGCCTGGGCAAAAAAAAAAAAAACATTAAAAGTCATAAATACAAATACTGTAGCTGCTGACTTTTAATATATGGACACTTACCTGCAATGTCGGCACCCCAGCCGATCTTCGGATCGGCTCCCGGGTGCTGCCACCATTCCTGGTAAGGGAAACCGGCAGTGAAGCCATACTGCGCATGTGAAGTGTGCTGCGCTTTCTAACTGGCGCGACGGGGAAGGGTGCAAAATTTCAAGGGACGGCGCCGCAGTCTCCCAGAAGTGGGGAAGGGTACCTGTCAAAAACAGGTACCCGTTCCCCTCTCCCCCCTAAAAAGTGGCAAATGTTGCACCGGATGAGGGGGGGAGCAGATAAGTGGAAGTTCCACTTTTGGGTCAAACTCAGCTTTAACCTCCTGCTTTACATACAGTATAGCAAATTTGCAATGAGAATGTTGCTGTGCGGGCAGTTCTTTATTAAAAAAGAAGACAAAAAACAACACTTATACATTGCATACAGTATGACACAAAACCTAAATCACGAGATATATATACACACACACACACAAATATACACACACATAGTTGAAAGGCAACATGCAAAGACAGAAAGGGAGGAAAGAAACCTCCAAAAGACAGTCCACTCAAGAACATGCGGGTATTTTCCTAAATATCTTTATTGATAATCCCAATTAAAACAGTACATCTATCCAAAAACCAAAAACCATAAATTAAAAATAGGACAAAAGGTCCTACATTGGATTGGTGGCCACCGATTTCTTCCACATACTTCAATCACTCATGCACTTGCACACATGTAGAATTATATAGGAGACCCGGGTCTAATCTAAAAATCATATACTCCCTAGATAGGGTTATGGGCAAATTGATTGTTGTCACTTCGGTCTTCACTAGATAAAGTGCGGGTGCTAGTGATTGAAAAATATATCCGTCCGGATATTGGTGGTGAGGAAAACAAACTCAATTACAGAGTAGAGTAATGAGTGGGATATCCCCATGTTACCAGCTATATGGCAATAGTCAGAGGGCAAGTTTATACATTCAGCAAGGAAACAAACGGTAGATAGCGGTAGATAATGTGCCTCCTGTATGTTGGAGCACTACATAGCTCACCGTTTGACGTCTTCAGCAGATGAATAGCAGAGCCCATGGAGGATGTTAATAGTCGCGCTGACTTGGTATGGGGGAGCGATCATGCGGTGAGTTCATCTAGTGCTGACATGAGCTGTTGTTTCCGGATCTGTCCGTGAGGATGTACGGTATATCACAGAGTTCAAAAAGTTCCGCGCTTGGTTTGTCAAATTACCAAGGAAGGCGCTTAGCCACAGTGTCCGCCGCAGAGCTCAACCCAATGTTTTGAAGTTGGTCAAAGCACTTCTGTATACTCAGAGTCGGTTCCTCATCTATGTGTGGAGGTCCATGTCCCACCAGTGCGTAGGTTCATACAACAGAAGGAGAGCCATCCCTTAAAGAAATCCTTTCAGCAATTAACGCTTGTAAACAGTCTTTGGGTGAAATGTCAGATCAAATGAAAGATATCAAAGAAGAATTATCCCTTGTACGTTGCGATCTTAAGAAAACTGCAGAAAGAGTGACAGAAATGGAAGGGAGAATAAGTTTGATAGAGGATGACCTACACCCAATGAAACAAGAGGTTAAGGCCCAGAAAGAACAGATAAATAGACTCATGGGAAAATTTGACGAAATGGAAAACAGACTTCGTAGAGATAATGTGAGGATAGTAGGGTTGCCTGAGAAGAGTGAGGGATCGGATCCAATGGGTTTTTTGGAAAAATGGCTGATTGAAACTTTTGGAAGAGAGACATTCTCACAGCAATTCTCTATTGAAAGAGCACATAGAGTTCCGTTCAGACCCCCCCCTCAGGGAAGCCCTCCAAGAGTCTTGCTGTTGAAATGTCTAAATTATAAGGATAAGGTGACCCTTCTTCGAAGGACCAGGGAGAGAGGGAACTTATCCTTTGATGGAGCTAGGATATCAATGTATCCCGATTTCTCGCCCGAATTGCAGAAGCGTAGAGCAGAATTTCTAGGAATTAAGCGTAGTCTCCAAATGTTTGACGTTACATATGCTCTCCTTTACCCCGCTAGGCTCCGGGTAAATGCACTTGGAAGAAGTCAGATTTTTGAGTCTCCAGAGAGGGCGCGGGCATGGTTGGAGGAAAAGAAAGATCAGTTGTCACCGAAATAAATAGGGGTCTAATTAGAGAGGATTCATATAGATGGGGAATGAATGTAAAATAAAATTGATATATTTTGTATAGAGTGGGGGGGGGGGATGCACATGGTTGGTCTGAACTAGGAATGAGTTTGTATTTGAATGTAGGGAGGGAGGGATGGGCGGAGAGTGGGGGGGAATGAAGGTATGGGGGTAGGGGGAATAAGTTTGGTAATGGTGGAGGGGTATGAGACGGTCATTAAAAAAGCCTTCAAGGGGAACCTAGAATGGTGTGGGGGGGGGGGGGGGTTTGAGGTGGGCGTGGGTGGGTAAAGGTTATAGAAGTGAGAAGGTACAGAATAAGGAAATGGTTGATTCACAGGACTGTAAGGAGATGTTTTTGCACACTATATTGTATATTCCCTTGCAGGGTAACACATGGCGCACAAGTAAATTCAAAAATAGTTATAATTACACTAGTATATGAGTAAAATTCAAGGGATTGAAGTTATTAATTTAAAATATCTGGTTAAAAGGGGGAAACCTCTTTTTATCAATAGGGATAAGTACTTTAGTATTTTGGGAAGCACAAGGGGAAATGGTATTTCTTAGCTCAAGGGGTTTCTTTTTTTCTTTTTAGATCCTGATATCTGTATGTATCTCTTTTTCTTTTTGACATTAGTAGGCATTAATATCCTCCCTCTTATAAGGTCTGTCGACCATAAATAATAATCTATGGTTTTGAACATCGGGTCGTGGAATGTCTGGGGGTTGGGTTCCCCTGCCAAAAGAGCAGTAGTATTTGCTGTTTTGGACACATTTAAAGTTGGAATTGCCTGTCTGCAGGAGACACACCTAACAAAAGATACTAAAATTAACGTGAGGAAGAGGAGATATCAGCATCAGTTTCACTCCATGCATACCTCCTATTCTAGGGGGGTATCGGTTTTAATTGGTAGTGGGGTAGCGTTCTCTTGCAGACAGTACAAATCAGAAGGGCGGTATGTGTTCTTGCATTGTGTAACAGAGAATCTGGAATATGTACTGGCTAATATATATATTCCCCCTCCCTTTAAACTGGATGTTTTGTACAGCCTATTGGAATTCATAATAGACAAGCCTGAGTTACCAGTTATAGTAGTTGGGGATTTCAACGTTGTTATACATAAGAAAGTAGATAGGCACCCTCCAGGTAAACAAAGTCAAGGGATACAGGAAACCCGGATGAGCTAATTCTTACAAGAAGCAGAGTTGTCTGATATATGGAGAGCACGGAACCCGAGGGCATTACAGTTTTCATGCTATTCGAGCTCCTGTGCTACATTATCAAGGATAGACCTTGTATTAGGTAATGAGCTAGCATCACAAGTAATAAATGATGTAGTTTACCAACCCAGAGGGGTATCGGACCATTCTCTATTGATAATCTCGGTAAAGCCAGGATATAAGAAATCATGCAGGGTTTGGAAGATGAATCCAGCCTGGCTGGAAATAATAGAGGGTCAGGAAGTAATAGTGGGTGAGTTGAAGGAATTTATAACATTTAACGCAGATACTACATCGAGGGGGGTGATGTGGGATGCATTGAAGGCATATTTAAGGGGTTCACTCATACAGAAAGTGTCAAATATTAAAAAAGTATCACGGGATTGGGAGGATAGGTTCAGAAAGGAGCTAGTTGAAGCAGAGAGGGAATACATGAAAGAACCTTCCCCTGAAAAACAAAGAGTGTGGGAGAACAACAAAGATATAAAGATATAATAATTAGGAAGGTAGAAAATAAAAGGATGTTCCAGAAACAAATTATGTACGGGGAAGGGGAAAAAGTAGGGAAGATATTGGCTCACATTGTTAAGACCAGTTCCCCCCCCATCCATGGTCCCAGCTATCAGGACCTCGAGAGGTGAGATCTCATCTCAGATAGAGGTAATTACTGAGACGTTTAAAGAATATTATAAGGGTCTGTATAAATCTGGTGGGATCATGGGAGGAGAGGAAATGGATAATTTTTTCAATAACATTGACATACCGCTACTCGAGGGGACAGACAAAGAGGAGTTGGAGAGTCCGATTACATTGGAGGAGATTAAAATGGCGGTAACAGAAATGGCCAATCATAAATCCCCTGGTCCCGATGGCCTCCCAGTCGAGATTTATAAACAGTATGGGGAAGTACTACTCCAGGAACTTCTTAAGGTATTTAATTGGGCGAAAGAAAAGGGGAAACTACCTACTTCAATGACTGAAGCCACAATTATTGTGTTACACAAAGAGGGGAAAGACCCCTTGGAACCTGGGTCCTATAGACCTATTTCGCTACTCTGCTCATATGTTAAGATTTTAGCAAAAGTCCTAGCTGCCAGAATAAAGAAAGTAATTCATAAAGTAGTTCACCCAGACCAGACGGGATTTATCCCTCATAGAACAACTAGTATGAATATCAGGAGAGTATTTCTGAATTTACAGATCCCCCGTAGAGAATATGGGCTCCAGGGCAGTTATGCTGTTAGATGTGGTAAAAGCATTTGACAGCAAAGAATGGGAATACATCTGGCGGGTATTAAAGGAGTTTGGTTTTGGCCCTTCTTTCATTAATTGGGTTAAAGTACTCTATAATGACCCACATGCAAAAGTAAGAATTAATAATGATTATTCGACCGGGTTTCAGCTGGAGAGAGGCTCAAGGCAGGGATGCCCTTTATCTCCCATGATCTTTGCATTAGCTATGGAGCCATTAGCTATAACAGTAAGGCAAAATAGAATAATGGAAGGGTTTTGAAGGAAAGGTAGAGAAGAGAGGATCGCTTTGTATGCAGATGATGTCCTCATATTTTTGGGTGATATAGAGGGATCCCTGAGACAAGTGATGGATATTTTCTCGAGCTTTGGAAAAATCTCGGGTCTGTCCATAAACTGGGAGAAATCAGTATTACTACCAATAGATCCTATTAGAGAGGGTACCCCTTTAAGTAGCATCCAGATGGAAATAGCAGAGACAACAAAATATTTAGGTATTAAAATAACGAAGAACCCAGATAACTACTTAAATAATAACTTAGTCCGCTTGTTGATGAAATTTAAAAGTAAGACTGAAATATGGAAGGGCCTACCATTATCAACAGCGGGGAGGTGTAATCTGATTAAAATGCTGTGGCTCCCCCAATTACTGTATGTGATGCATAATTCGCCAATATGGATAAGTAGGAAATGGTTTAACAAAATTGATTCATTACTAAGAGACCTCATATGGAAGGGGGGGTCCCCTAGGATAAGCCTACAAACCTTACTCCTTCGCGAGAAGGGGGTTTAGCAGTACCCCACCCTCTAAGCTACTTCTTAGCAGCTCAACTACAGCATTTAGGGAGGAGCTTGGTCCTCAAGGGATATAATAATGAGGGACTGCTGACTATGGGAGCTCACCATGGGACAGTGATAGAGGCACTGGAAGCGAACTCTTTTGTACATAGAATCCCTACGGTTAAACTAATAATAAGAGTCTGGAACACTATTAAGGCCATGAAGGGAATGGGTGGTATGACTAAGTGCGCCCCCCCCTGTGGAACAATAAGAATTTACAAGAACTACAAACAACAGGGAAGATAAAAGTGTGGGAAAAAAAAGGAATAAGCAGACTAGCCCAGTTATATAATCAGAATACCTTAAAAACATTTCTGTCACTGAAGGAAGAATTTGATATACCGGATCATTCGTCCTATAATTTTTTACAAACTAAACACGCTCTAGATACACAGTTTGGGGGGCAGGGACCGTCCTGGAATAACTCTCCCATACTTCAAAGACTGGGGGATCAGGGTGGCTACAGCGGGAAATCTACCCACATATATGTAAAAGTAGCATAGAGACCCCGGAAAAACTTAAATGTAGAAGCAGGTGGGAGGGGGACCTGGGTATAGTTTCAGATGAGCAGTGGAGGGAGATACTGGTGGGAGGACATCAGGTGTCAGTCTCACCTGCTCAGAAGATCTCACATTTAATGCTACTTCATAGGACATATTATACCCCTAAAAGGCTATTTGAATTTGGACGGAGGACGGATGCTAAATGCCCCAGATGCCAGAATGTGGGAGACTTGATGCATATGATATGGAAATGTCCTAAATTATTCCGTTATTGGTCTGAGATATTGAAGACCTTAAATAAGATCTTTTCCCTAGAACTTAAAATGGACCCGAAATTATGTATCCTGGGAGTAGGAGAGAATACAGGCAGAGAAAATTTTAAAACAAAAGTAGTCCGGAGATGTCTCTTCCAAGCAAGGAAGTTAATAGCACAGAGATGGCAGGTAAGAACCCTCCCCTCGAAGGATGAGTGGATTAAAACTGTATCTGAAACAATGTGGAAGGAAAAGACAATATATACGAAGAGAAGGCACCTGAGGGAATTTAAAAAACTCTGGAGACCTTGGTTAGAAGAAATGGGATACCCAATGTAAGGAGATACTTGGGGATGTGACCTTACAATCACAGAAGCTAATATGGGAAGGAGAGGCAAGGAGTCTGGATAAGATAGGGGGGGGGGATCTGGGGTAGGAGGGGGGGTGGGTAAGAGGGGGGGGAAGAGATAAAGAGAAAAGATAGATATAGGAGAGGGGTTTTATCTTTGACCTTTCTTTTTGTGTTTGTTTTTGGTTACCTTTTTAGTCTCTTCTCTACGTCCCTTACTCTTAATATGTATGTCTTTTTATAAATGTGGTATATTTAAAACCTGGTATTTGGTAAAGTTGTATACTTTAATGAAGTGATTAAAGATTATTAAATTGGAAAGAATAGCTGTCACTGGAGATCTGACCCAGGTCAGATGGCAGTGATTCATGGACAAACAATGCCCCTAGTGATGCTACAGCATGCTTCCTGGAGGATGGACAGATATTAGGACTGCCTCTTATCTCTTTTCCATTGGATAGAAGGATAGATGGGTGTTGTATATAGGTGGGGTCTGAATGCAGTATAAAGTGCTCATTGAATGGAGAGTCTCTCTTGCCTGATGGCTCTCTTGCCATCGAGCCCAGCTGAAGGATAATGACCACCGAGGAAGACCTTACATAACGTATCATTTATGTTCTTTTGTTTTTTATGCTCTGTAATATTTTACTGTAGTGTTTATATGTTAGCGTTCCTATTTTATTGGGAAATAAATAATGTTTTATTAAGAAGTGTGTTTATTTAATAGCTAACCTTGTTATTGTACCATCACCTTTAACATTATCAGAGCTTTGCCAGACTAGCTAACTACAGGAATAGACAAGTTAATACATATATATGGAATAAATAGAGGGAATCCATAACCACCCGTATTATTTATTTAATACACACACACACACACACAACCAACCGACCGCCCCCCTCACATTTTTGTAAATATTTTATTATATCTTTTCATGTGACAACACTGAAGAAATGACACTTTGCTACAATGTAAAGTAGTGAGTGTACAGCTTTTATAACAGTGTAAATTTGCTGTCCCCTCAAAATAGCTCGACAGCTATTAATGTCTAAGTTGCTGGCAACAAAAGTGAGCACACCCCTAAGTGAAAAAGTCCAAATTGGGCCCATTTAGCCATTTTCTCTCCCCGGTGTCATGTGGCTCATTAGTGTTACAAGGTCTCAGGTGTGAATGGGAAGCAGGTGTGAAATTTGGTGTTATCGTTCTCACTCTCTCATACTGGTCACTGAAAGTTCAACATGGCACCTCATGGCAAAGAACTCGGAGGATCTGAAAATTCAAGTTAGACTTACCGGTAACTTGTTTTCCAAGAGTCTTATAAAAATAAATACAATAGGGCGGGATGCTGCTATCCTGAAAGACTCTTGGAAAACAAGTTACCGGTAAGTCTAACATGAATTTTCCCTTAACATCTTTCAGGACAGCACTTGAAAAGATAATAGAGACTTACCCCACCCCTAGGGAGGGATCACAGCCTGCAGAACTTTTCTGCCAAAAGCCTGATCCCCTGCTGACAGGAGATCCAGTCTGTAATGACAGACAAACGTTAAGTAACTTGACCACGTAGCCGCATTACAAATTTGATCAGTGTAGTGGCCTGGGCCCTTGTTGAATGAGCCCTAATTCCCAGCGGGGAAGATAGACCCATCTGAAAATAGGCTACAGAAATAGCTGTCTTAAGCCATCTAGCCAATTATTTCTTTGATGCTTGGTGGCCTTTTGTGTTTCCAGAAAAAAGAATGAATAATGAATCTGAAGATCTAAAACCTCCCGTTACTTACAAATAATGCAATAGGGTACGTCTCACGTCTAAGTTGTGAAACTGCTCTTCCTTTTTTCCCCGAAGAGTTAGAACAAAAGGTTGGGAGAATAATCTCCTGAGACCTGTAGGAAACTTGCCACTTTTGGCAAAAACCCTGGATCTACTTTAACCACTTGCCGACCGCCTAACGTATATATACGTCGGCAGAATGGCACGGGCAGGCAGAATCACGTACCTGTACGTGATCTGCCTCCCGCGGGCGGGGGGTCCGATCGGACCCCCCCCGGTGCCATCGGCGGTCGGCATCTGACTGGGAGCGTCGGGAGGCGAGGGGGAGACCATCCGATCATGGCCCCCCCCTCGCGATCGCTCCCAGCCAATGGGAATCCTCCTCTGCCTGTGTGTAGTTTCACACAGGCAGAGGATGTGATGTCATCTCTCCTCGGTCTGGCAGTTTCCGTCCAGCGCCGAGGAGAGAAGACATGTAAGTGCACACAACACAAACACACACAGTAGAACATGCCAGGCATACCTTACACCCCCGATCGCCCCCCGATCCCCCCCCAATCACCCCCCCACCCTGTCACAAACTGACATTAGCAGTATTTTTTTTTTTTTTTTTCTGATTACTGCATAGTGTCAGTTTGTGACAGTTACAGTGTTAGGGCAGTGAATAATAAAGTTTTAACCCCTTGATCACCCCCTGTCACCAGTGTCACTAAGCGATCATTTTTCTGATCGCTGTATTAGTGTCGCTGGTGACGCTAGTTAGAGACGTAAATATTTAGGTTCGCCGTCAGCGTTTTATAGTGACAGGGACCCCCATATACTATCTAATAAAGGTTTTAACCCCTTGATTGCCCCCTAGTTAACCCTTTCACCACTGATCACCGTATAACTGTTACGGGTGACGCTGGTTAGTTCGTTTATTTTTTATAGTGTCAGGGCACCCGCCGTTTATTACCGAATAAAGGTTTAGCCCCCTGATCGCCTGGCGGTGATATGCGTCGCCCCAGGCAGCGTCAGATTAGCGCCAGTACCGCTAACACCCACGCACGCAGCATACGCCTCCCTTAGTGGTATAGTATCTGTACGGATCAATATCTGATCCGATCAGATCTATACTAGCGTCCCCAGCAGTTTAGGGTTCCCGAAAACGCAGTGTTAGCGGGATCAGCCCAGATACCCGCTAGCACCTGCGTTTTGCCCCTCTGCCCGGCCCACCCAAGTGCAGTATCGATCGATCACTGTCACTTACAAAACACTAAACGCATAACTGCAGCGTTCGCATAGTCAGGCCTGATTCCTGCGATCGCTAACAGTTTTTCTGGTAGCGTTTTGGTGAACTGGCAAGCACCAGCCCCAGGCAGCGTCAGGTTAGCGCCAGTACCGCTAACACCCACGCACGCAGCATACGCCTCCCTTAGTGGTATAGTATCTGATCAATATCTGATCCGATCAGATCTATACTAGCGTCCCCAGCAGTTTAGGGTTCCCACAAACGCAGTGTTAGCTGGATCAGCCCAGATACCTGCTAGCACCTGCGTTTTGCCCCTCCGCCCGGCCCAGCCCAGCCCACCCAAGTGCAGTATCGATCGATCACTGACACTTACAAAACACTAAACGCATAACTGCAGCGTTCGCAGAGTCAGGCCTGATCCTTGCGATCGCTAACAGTTTTTTTGGTAGCGTTTTGGTGAACTGGCAAGCACCAGCGGCCTAGTACACCCCGGTCGTAGTCAAACCAGCACTGCAGTAACACTTGGTGACGTGGCGAGTCCCATAAGTGCAGTTCAAGCTGGTGAGGTGGCAAGCACAAGTAGTGTCCCGCTGCCACCAAAAAGACAAACACAGGCCCGTCGTGCCCATAGTGCCCTTCCTGCTGCATTCGCCAATCCTAATTGGGAACCCACCGCTTCTGCAGCGCCCGTACTTCCCCCATTCACATCCCCAACCAAATGCAGTCGGCTGCATGAGAGGCATTTTCTTTATGTCCTCCCGAGTACCCCTACCCAACGAACCCCCCCAAAAAAGATGTTGTGTCTGCAGCAAGCGCGGATATAGACGTGACACCCGCTATTATTGTCCCTCCTGTCCTGACAATCCTGGTCTTTGCATTGGTGAATATTTTGAACGCTACCATGCACTAGTTGAGTATTAGCGTAGGGTACAGCATTGCACAGACTAGGCACACTTTCACAGGGTCTCCCAAGATGCCATCGCATTTTGAGAGACCCGAACCTGGAACCGGTTACAGTTATAAAAGTTAGTTACAAAAAAAAGTGTAAAAAAAAAAAAAAAAAAAAAAAAAAAAAAAAAAAAAACACATACAAAAATATAAAATAAAAAAAAAATAGTTGTCGTTTTATTGTTCTTTCTCTCTCTATTCTCTCTCTCTATTGTTCTGTTCTTTTTTACTGTATTCTATTCTGCGATGTTTTATTGTTATTATGTTTTATCATGTTTGCTTTTCAGGTATGCAATTTTTTATACCTTACCGTTTACTGTGCTTTATTGTTAACCATTTTTTTGTCTTCAGGTACGCCATTCACGACTTTGAGTGGTTATACCAGAATGATGCCTGCAGGTTTAGGTATCATCTTGGTATCATTCTTTTCAGCCAGCGGTCGGCTTTCATGTAAAAGCAATCCTAGCGGCTAATTAGCCTCTAGACTGCTTTTACAAGCAGTGGGAGGGAATGCCCCTCCCCCCCCCCCAACGTCTTCCGTGTTTTTCTCTGGCTCTCCTGTCTCAACAGGGAACCTGAAAATGCAGCCGGTGATTCAGCCAGCTGACCATAGAGCTGATCAGAGACCAGAGTGGCTCCAAACATCTCTATGGCCTAAGAAACCGGAAGCTACGAGCATTTTATGACTTAGATTTCGCCGGATGTAAACAGCGCCATTGGGAAATTGGGAAAGCATTTTATCACATCGATCTTGGTGTGGTCAGATGCTTTGAGGGCAGAGGAGAAATCTAGGGTCTAATAGACCCCAATTTTTGCAAAAAAGAGTACCTGTCACTACCTATTGCTATGATAGGGGATATTTACATTCCCTGAGATAACAATAAAAATGATTAAAAAAAAAAAAAAAAATGAAAGGAACAGTTTAAAAATAAGATAAAAAAATAATAATAATAAAGAAAAAAAAAAAAAAAAAAAAAAAAAAAAAAAAAAAGCACCCCTGTCCCCCCTGCTCTCGCGCTAAGGCGAACGCAAGCGTCGGTCTGGCGTCAAATGTAAACAGCAATTGCACCATGCATGTGAGGTATCGCCGCGAAGGTCAGATCGAGGGCAGTAAGTTTAGCAGTAGACCTCCTCTGTAAATCTAAAGTAGTAACCTGTAAAGGCTTTTAAAGGCTTTTAAAAATGTATTTAGTTTGTCGCCACTGCACGTTTGTGCGCAATTTTAAAGCATGTCATGTTTGGTATCCATGTACTCGGCCTAAGATCATCTTTTTTATTTCATCAAACATTTGGGCAATATAGTGTGTTTTAGTGCATTAAAATGTAAAAAAATGTGTTTTTTCCCCAAAAAATGCGTTTGAAAAATCGCTGCGCAAATACTGTGTGAAAAAAAAAAATGAAACACCCACCATTTTAATCTGTAGGGCATTTGCTTTAAAAAAAATATATAATGTTTGGGGGTTCAAAGTAATTTTCTTGCAAAAAAAAATTATTTTTTTATGTAAACAATAAGTGTCAGAAAGGGCTTTGTCTTCAAGTGGTTAGAAGTGTGGGTGATGTGTGACATAAGCTTCTAAATGTTGTACATAAAATGCCAGGACAGTTCAAAACCCCCCCAAATGACCCCATTTTGGAAAGTAGACACCCCAAGCTATTTGCTGAGAGTCATGTTGAGTCCATGGAATAATTTATATTGTGACACAAGTTGCGGGAAAGAGACAATTTTTTATTTTTTTTATTTTTTTTTGCACAAAGTTGTCACTAAATGATATATTGCTCAAACATGCCATGGGAATATGTGAAATTACACCCCAAAATACATTCTGCTGCTTCTCCTGAGTATGGGGATACCACATGTGTGGGACTTTTTGGGAGCCTAGCCGCGTACGGGACCCCGAAAACCAAGCACCGCCTTCAGGCTTTCTAAGGCCGTAAATTTTTGATTTCACTCTTCACTGCCTATCACAGTTTCGGAGGCCATGGAATGCCCAGGTGGCAAAAAAACCCCCCAAATGACCCCATTTTGGAAAGTAGACACCCCAAGCTATTTGATGAGAGGTATAGTGAGTATTTTGCAGACCTCACTTTTTGTCACAAAGTTTTGAAAATTGAAAAAAGAAAAAAAAAAATTTTTTTTCTAGTCTTTCTTTATTTTCAAAAACAAATGAGAGCTGCAAAATACTCACCATGCCTCTCAGCAAATAGCTTGGGGTGTCTACTTTCCAAAATGGGGTCATTTGGGGGGGGGTTTGTGCCACCTGGGCATTCCATGGCCTCCGAAACTGTGATAGGCAGTGAGGAGTAAAATCAAAAATGTACGCCCTTAGAAATCCTGAAGGCAGTGATTGGTTTTCGGGGTCCCGTACGCGGCTAGGCTCCCAAAAAGTCCCACACATGTGGTATCCCCATACTCAGGAGAAGCAGCTAAATGTATTTTGGGGTGCAATTCCACATATGCCCATGGCCTGTGTGAGCAATATATCATTTAGTGACAACTTTGTGCAAAAAAAAAAAAAAAAATTTGTCACTTTCCCGCAACTTGTGTCAAAATATAAAACATTCCATGGACTCAACATGCCTCAAAGCAAATAGCTTGGGGTGTCTACTTTCCAAAATGGGGTCATTTGGGGGGGTTTTATGTCATCTGGGCATTTTATGGCCTTCAAAACTGTGATAGGTAGTGAGGAGTAAAATCAAAAATGTACGCCCTTAGAAATCCTGAAGGCAGTGATTGGTTTTCGGGGCCCCGTACGCGGCTAGGCTCCCAAAAAGTCTCACACATGTGGTATCCCCATACTCAGGAGAAGCAGCTAAATGTATTTTGGGGTGCAATTCCACATATGCCCATGGCCTGTGTGAGCAATATATCATTTAGTGACAACTTTTTGTAATTTTTTTTTTTTTTTTTTTGTCATTGTTCAATCACTTGGGACAAAAAAAATGAATATTCAATGGGCTCAACATGCCTCTCAGCAAATTCCTTGGGGTGTCTACTTTCCAAAATGGGGTCATTTGTGGGGGTTTTGTACTGCCCTGCCATTTTAGCACCTCAAGAAACGACATAGGCAGTCATAAATTAAAGGCTGTGTAAATTCCAGAAAATGTACCCTAGTTTGTAGACGCTATAACTTTTGCGCAAACCAATAAATATACACTTATTGACATTTTTTTTACCAAAGACATGTGGCCGAATACATTTTGGCCTAAATGTATGACTAAAATTGAGTTTATTGGATTTTTTTTAGAACAAAAAGTAGAAAATATCATTTTTTTTCAAAATTTTCGGTCTTTTTCCGTGTATAGCGCAAAAAATAAAAACGGCAGAGGTGATCAAATACTATCAAAAGAAAGCTCTATTTGTGGGAAGAAAAGGACGCAAATTTCGTTTGGGTACAGCATTGCATGACCGCGCAATTAGCAGTTAAAGCGACGCAGTGCCGAATTGTAAAAAGTGCTCTGGTCAGGAAGGGGGTAAAACCTTCCGGGGCTGAAGTGGTTAAGGACAATCCTATCTGAAAAAATTGACAAAAAGTGCTCTTTTACTGATCCGGCGTGCAGTTCGCTAATCCTTCTTGCTGAAGTAATTGCGACAAGAAAAATAGTTTTCAAAGTTAAGTTCTTTAGAGATATGGCCTGTAATGGCTCAAATGGTTCTTTTGCAAGAGCTTGCAGAACCACAGAGAGATCCCAATTTGGAAAATGCTTCACTGGGACCGGTCTTGACCTGGAAAGTGCCTTGAAAAATCTCATGATCAGAGTTTCTAAAGAGAAGGATCTCTCCAGATAAACTCCTAATGCGGTCACTTGCACTTTAAGAGTGCTGACTGCAAGACCTTTGTCTGCACCTTTTTGCAAAAACTCCAATACTGAGACTATGTCTTTAACATCCCTATGTTCTGAATGACAGAAAGAAACACAGACTTTCCATACCTTGGTGTAAATAGCTCAAGTTACCTTTTTTCCTACTGGAAATAAACGTGTTATTAACTGTTTTGAAAAGCCTTTGCTTCTCAACAATTGCTCTTCAGATACCAGGCAGTGAGCTTTAACCTGGCTACATCTGGATGATGTACTGGCCCCTGAATCAACAAATCCTGACTGAGCGGAAGATGCCAACATGGTTTGATTGCCAACTGTAGAACCGTGGAAAAACAAGCTCTTTGGCCAAAATGGAGTAATCAAGATTACTGATACTCTCTCCTTTTGCATTTTCCTCAACACCAGTGGAATCAACTGGAAAGGAGGAAAAGCATACCCGCAGGCGAAAATTCCACGGATGTGCCAGAGCGTCTATCCCCTGGGAGCCGTCGTCTCTCCGAAGGGAGAAAAATTGTAGGAGCTGCGTGTTTTGCCTTGAAGCAAACAGGTCTACTTGTGGAAGGCCCCAAGTTCTAGTGATCAATGCAAACACCTCTGCGTTCAGGCTCCACTCTGCTTCCTGAACCTTCTGTCGGTTCAGATAATCCGCTACTTAGTTTAACGTGCCCTTGAGATGGACTGTGGAAAGAGATAGTAAGTGGTTTTCCGCCCACTTCAGAATCTCTACTGACAGCAAGTGAAGAGCTCTGCTTCTTGTGCCTTCCTGTTCGTTAAGGTAGGCTACGGTAGTGGCATTGTCCGACAAAATCTGGACATGGCAACCTAGGAGGTTTAGAGAGAAGACAGCTAATGCTAGGGCGACCGCTTTTAGTGCTCTCCAATTTGAGGATTTTTCGGCCTCGACCTGGGACCATGTTCCCTGTGCCAAATCCTCACCCACGTGGGCCCCCCCATCTCCGCATACTGGCGTCTGTTGTGACCACTTTTTCGGTCAGAAAGGACCAAAGAAGACCTCTTTGTAGTACTACATGACTTTTCCACCACCAAAGTGAACGTTTGACTCTGGTGGGGATCTTTATCGTCGTATCTAGACTCTTTGTCCTGTGGTTCCATGTTCTCAGAAGGAACCTCTAGAGGCCTGAAATGCAGCCTTGCCCATTGGATGGCTGGCATAGAAGAGGTTATTGTTCCCAAAGCCGACATAACCTTTCAAACTGAAATCTGCCAATTCGTTTGAAGTGTCGTTACTACCCTCTGAACCTTGATCTTTTTCTCTTCTAGGAGAAAAATCTTTTGTTCTACCAAATTTATCAAGTATCCCAGAAAAAGTCAGCATATTTTTGACCGTGAAGATTGAGTCCATACAAAACTTTTTGTATAGGACTGACTTGTTTAATGGTTTCAGGTTGAGAATTAGACAGACGTTTCAGGATGGTTTTCTTATCAGAAATATGTGTGAATAGAATCCCTGACCCTGTTTCCTTTGGAGATACTGGTATCACGACCCTCTGGTGCCTCAGATCCCTTAAAAGGTTCTTCATAGCCAGGGCCTTTGTTAGATCCCTTGGTAGGTTTGTCACAAAGTATCTTACTGGAGGGCGATCCGAAAACTCTATTATGTAACCTTGGGACAGCATGTCCAAAATATATTGACTTTGTCATGCAGGCCCAAAGGGGAAGGAAACTTTGAAGCCTTCCCCCCAATGGAAAGTACAAGTCATTGCGTTTTACCGGAGGCCGCAGGAGGATGGAAAAGGACATTTCATTGTCCAATTTTTTCTTTTCTCCTGGGGTTTGGTACCAAACCCTTTTGAGCCCTTTGGGAATGAAAAAAAAAAAACGCTTAACTGGCTGTATTTTCTTTTTGATAGGGAAAGACTTCTTTTTATCAGCTGTGCTATCTAGAACTGTATTTAAGTCAGGACCAAAAAGCATGTCCCCCGGGAACGGTATCCCACACAGCTTGTTTTTAGATGCCGCGTCCCCCGGCCAAGTTTTCAACCACAGAGCCCTTCTGGCCGAGTTAGCTAGGGCTGCAGATCTTGCTGTCATTTTGATTGATTCCGCTGAGGCATCAGAAATAAAGGCTACAGTGGCTGACAGGGTCGAGAAGGAATCCAAAATTTCTTGTTTTGGCGAGTCTGCCAAAATATGGGCCTTAAGTTGATTCAACCAAATCTCCATACTCCTGGAGAAAAGACAGTAGTCGCCATTGTAGGTTTAAGATTTCTCATGATGGATTGCCAAGCCCTTTTAAGTAGCTGATCCATCCTCTTATCCATGGGATCTCTTAATACCCCCAGGCACGGATTAAGTGACAGCAGGCCACACACCAGACAGAGACACTCGCAAGATACACTGTTCCAGGGACATTTGGATATTTATCCTTTGGTCATTCAGCTGATATTCCAGGCTCCAGTGACTGTTTGTCCATACTGCTATAGGAATCACATTGGCATAGATTACAGGATATTGCAGACACCATGCACATAAAAATCTGCCCAATACTCACAATCTGACAGCCATGCAATACTAGAACGGACCTTATTATCTCCAGTGCCTGCCTATACATGGAATCATTACACTGGAATCAATATATATATGTAAAAAAACTTTTCAAACCCTCAGCCCCTGAGGAAGGTATCTGAACATTTCATCCCGGAAACACGTCGGGCATTAGGGCATTTACACTGTATGATGTTTATGTGTATAGTTTTTGTTTTCCATGTGATACATATTGTGCATTCTTGTCATATGTAGATTTTATGTTTTTTATTCTATATTATTAAAAGATATTTTATTCATTATTGAGTGGGTGGTCTGTCAAAGTCCCATTTGAGGGGGTTACCTTCCTTGTTCCAATTTATAGGGATGGGACCACCATGCTCCGTGTGACATGATGGGAGTCCCTCTTTTTTCTTAATACCCCCATGTCCTCAAATGCCAAATCTGTTGATCTCGAGACTTGGGAGAAAGCTGCATCTAGGTTTGGAACTTTTGTTCCAAACCGCTGCTGGGTCCTCATCAAAAGGAAAATGCCTTTTTAAGACTTTAGGAAAGATTTGTTTTCTCTATGGCTCTGTCCACTCTTTAATAGCCTCAGAAATAACTGAGTGTACTGGGAAGTTGCGATTTTTTTGTTTGCTGAGCCCTGCATACATTTTGTCATGCAGAGATAACTCCTTTCTTTCCTCTTCCAGACCCAGTGTGGTGTAGATTGCTTTTAACAGGCCATCTACCTGTTCTAAAGACAACTTATATTTTGAAGGTACATTTTCTCCTTCCTCCTCCCCTGATTCTTCTCTAGACTGGGAGGGGGAATGACACTCTTGGGTAAGAGATGCCTCAGTCTCCACCATCAGGACTAATAGTGAGCCCTATGATTGCATAGTCGCATCAAGTTCTTAACAGATGCAATCAAATCGTTGCAAGCGGAAGAAGCTTCTTTCACTAGTGAATCAATACAGGTTTGACAAAGTCTTCTTCCATCCTTCAGGTAGTTTTGCCTTACATGAAGGGCATTTCCTTTTTGCCACTGGATCAGAGCTCTTGGCCTGCCATGAGACAAAACAAGGAAAGAAGAAACCATCCCAGTGAGACAACCTGTCCTTTTTACAAGGAGGCTCACCACAGGTGCACAAGTGAGAACCAAAGGCGCCTCATGTGCCCAGACAGGCCCCTGCCACGGGGGGGGGGCTGGGGGGGAGAGACCCCACAGTAAAAGGAGGACAGTATAGGGCCCCTTACCTGGGCTTTGCTGGTGCCTGTCCCACTCGCTGCCGCCATCGGTTCCATCGAGGAGCTCTGCATTGCTGTGTGTGGCTGTATGCCGGTTCCAGACTCCAATAGCGCCACTGCGCTGGACCGGAACCAGCACCATTCCTCCCCTCTCCCCCTGCGATTTCCGGCGGAAATGGCGCCGCACGCCTGCTCTGTGAGCGCCATCTTCTCCGGATGCCTCACTTCCGGCGGATGGAGCACAGCATGCCATCCCCAAGATGGCGGCGGCGTCATAGGCAACAGGCGGCGGACCGAGGAAAAAAACCAAAAAGAACGGTAACCGCCTGTGCCTTGGCTCCTCCTAGGAGCGACGCCCACAGCAGTCCTGACTCACCCTGAGCCCAAATGGAGAGGGAGAAGTAGCCCAGCCAGCAGCACCTGACAATAGCTGTGGAATAAGAGGAACAGCTCTCATGAGGTATGTAAAAAAACATTGGTGGAGCAGGAAAAGCTGAGTTAGACTTACCGGTAACGCCTTTTCTGAGAGTCTTCCAGGACAGCCCATGAGACCTTGGGCTCCTCCTACCAGGACAGGAAACATGTCACCCCCACCAGATAAAAGGGCGGTCCTCCAGGCCCATGTCAGTCTTCTCAAGAACCGTAGGACCCTGCAAAACATATGCATAATACACATAACTTCAGACAATACCGGGTGGGAATCCGGCTGTCCTGGAAGACTCTCAGAAAAGGAGTTACCGGTAAGTCTAACTCTCCAAGCGTCTTCCAGGACAGCCCATGAGACGATGAGCCAGAACTTACCAGTCTAGGGAGGGACAACTGCCTGAAGGACCTTACGACCAAACGCCTGCTCCTGAGCTGATAGGAGATCCAGACGATAATGTTTAATGAAGGTCGAGTAACTGGACCAAGTGGCAGCCCTGCAAATTTGATCCGGTGAGGCACCAGCCCTCTCAGCCCAAGACGTAGACAAGGCTCTAGTTGAGTGCGCAGTAACAAAAGGTGTAGGAACCTCCCTAATTTTGTAAGCTTCCAAGATGGCCTGCTTTATCCATCTAGCCAATGTGGCTTTAGATGCACTATTCCCCTTGTGAACTCCAGAAAAGAGGACAAATAAGGCATCAGTTTTCCTAAAGGTCTTGGTGACCTCAAGATAGACTAAGAGAATCCTTCTTACATCTAGAAAACTAAATTTTCTTTCTAATTCGCCCTGTGGCGAACTACAAAAGGTTGGCAATACAATGTCCTGAGATCGGTGGAATGTACTTGCCACCTTGGGCAAAAAACCTGGATCGGTTAGCAAAACAACTCGATCCTCAAAAATCGTGAGGAAGGGCTCCCTTACTGATAGGGCCTGCAACTCACTTACCCTACGAGCTGAGGTAACAGCTATAAGGAACACAGTTTTTAATGTAAGTACCTTAACTGACATACTTCCCAGAGGCTCAAACGGAAATTCTACCAGAGTTTGAAGTACTAGGGACAGGTCCCACGTTGGACAACTTCTCACCACTACTGGTCTGGCCCTAGAGATAGATTTGAAAAATCTGGCTATAGTGGGATTTTCCAGGAGAGAAAACTGGAGGAACACACTAATAGCTGCCGCCTGTACCTTTAAGGTACTAACAGAAAGACCTTTGTCGACACCCTCTTGGAAAAATTCCAAAATAGACGGAATATCATGAGTTAATCTTTCATTTTCAGATAACCATGAGTTAAACCTTTGGAATATATGGCTCTAGTAACCGGCTTCCTGCAATTAACGAGAGTCCTGACTACTTTGTCAGAGAACCCTTGGGCACTCAGTATCTTTTCTTCAGATATCAGGCCGTCAAGTTTAAGGAAACCACCTGAGGGTGTGATACTGGACCCTGCAATAATAGGTCTTCCCTTTTCGGAAGACTCCGCGGAGGCTCTGAAACCAGAGACTGTAGCAGGGAAAACCATGGCCTCTTGGGCCAAAATGGGGCAATTAGAATCAGATCTGTCTCTTCCAGCAGAAACTTTCGGAGGACTTCTGGAATAAGTCTGATTGGCGGGAAGGCATAACATAGGCCTGTAGGCCACGGGTTTGACAGAGCATCGATCCCCAAGGCTTGGTCTGCTGGGTTCATGGAAAAGAATATCTCCGTCTTGTGGTTGTTTCGGTTTGCGAACAAATCCGCTACGGGATGAAGGGACTGCATTCGGGATGAAGGGACCAGTTGTCTCGGTCTATCCTGTAACGGCTGAGATAATCTGCCAGGCAATGGTTTGCCCCCTTCAGGTGTACAGCAGAAATAGAAGCTAGATTCCCCTCTGCCCATGAAAGGATCTCCTGGGCAATGGACTGAAGCCTCCGGCTTCTCGTGCCTCCCTGCTTGTTGATATACGCGATTGTCGAAATATTGTCCGACAGAATTTGGAGGTTGTGACCCCTGATCTCCATCTGAAAAGACTGTAGGGCTCTCTGGATTGCAAGCAGCTCTCTTTGATTGGATGAGGCCCTTGCCTCCTTTGGGGACCACTCTCCCTGTGCTACTGCACTGCTGAGGTGGGCCCCCCATCCCCAGGAACTCGCATCTGTGGTAATCCTTCGGGGAATGGGAAAGGACCATGGGAGACCTCCAGCTCTCCACCACTACAGGCTTCTTTTTATCCTGTCGGGAAGCCGGATCCTTGACTCCAGGGACCTTACGTCCCCCGTCCCAGTTTCTTAAAAGAAACATTTGTAACGGACGCTGACGGAGTCTCGCCCATGGTACTGCGGGAAAACATGAGGTCATAAGACCCACTGCCCTTGACACCTGTCTCAGAGAGACAGGTTGGTCTGCAATGCTGACATAGTCTGGAACACCTTGGTAATCTTCTCCTGAGGAAGAAAAGCTCTTTGGTTCATTGAGCAAAAATCATAACCCAGATAAGTTACTTTCTGGGCCGGAATCAAGGACGATTTTTCTTTGTTTATCAGCCAGCCTAGGGACTGTAAGAAGTCCTGTACAGCCTGGAGATCCTCCAACAGCCTTTGGTATGATTTTGCCACTATCAGGAGGTCGTCCAAGTAAGGGACAACAGTTATCGCCTTTAACCTTAGCGGAGCCAGCGCTTCCCCCAACACCTTCGTAAAGATGCGCGGGGCTGAGGAAAGACCGAAAGGGAGGGCTTGAAATTGAAAATGTCGGGTCCCCATACCAGTCTTCACTGCCAATCTCAAAAACTTTTGGAAGGCTGGATGGATAGGGATGTGAAGATAGGCATCCCTTAAGTCCAACGTGGCCATAAAGCAGTTTGGGTATAGTAGGTTTTTGATTGTAAAAACCGTCTCCATACGGAAATGCTTGTATCTGATGGACTTGTTTAAGGTCCGGAGATTCAGGATAAGTCGAAACTTTCCTGCCGGCTTTCTGACCATAAATACATGGGAATAGAATCACCTGCTCCAACTGAGGAACAGGAATCAGGACTTTTTGATCTAATAAGTCTCCGATCTGGAGACCCAGAGCCCTCGCTTTCTCCTGATCTTGAGGAGGAAATGTGACTAACAAACGTTCTGGTGGTTGGTGAACAAACTCCAGCCCGTTGGTCACTAGGTCCAGGATGAAGGGGCTCAGAGTGACTGCTGCCCACTGTGGGATGAAGGCCCTCAATCTCCCTCCCACCTGGGAACACAAGTCACTGTGGCTTGGCGGGCTGTTGAGGAGGGTTAAACAGCACTCCCCCTTTTCCTCTGCCTTTGTGCCCAGTCCAATGCTTTTTCGGCCTGCTGTCCTTTTCTCTAGGACTCTGTTATACAAAGAAAGGCTGCGCTGCTGTGAATAAGTGAGTGTGGTCAAAAACCATTTAAATGACCATAACATATACATACACAAATTACCATAAATACGTGACATATAGGATTACTTCTTTTGTATATGTGCAATCAGACATCAAATATGTTGAACAAGGTCCATACAAAAACGTTCCTCTCTACGCCATACACGTCGCTCCTCCCTACGCCGTTTCGACAAACTTGTCGTCTTCCAAGTTTGTCGAAACGGCGTAGGGAGGAGCGACGTGCTGACGTCACCACCATTCACCGCTGATCCCGGAAGCGACGGGCAGCAGCTGTGAGCCGGCCGGCATTGTTTGTGTACACACGCGATTTTAATTCTACAACATTGTAAGTGCATTTTTGTATGATTTTTTTACCAATAAATGTTAGTATTACGCTATGGAGCTTTTTCTTTCATTCTTGGGATTTGAGTGCCAGCTTAACATCCAGCGGACCCCCTGAGTAGAGACCCTAGGAGCCTTATTTTTGATAAAGACCCTATGGCTGGGGGACACAGCCACCTGCATATACGATCTCCTTAAACAAGAGATCTAAATATCTGGTAAGGGGCAGATCGTTTTGTTTGGTGGAGGAATTTCCCTATTATCACATTCTCCAGGGTGACAACAGTGCATGCTTCACATCAACAGAAGAGTGGTGTTTTATATCAATATTATTGATGCCTTTTCATTCTTTTACTGGTGAAAGACATTTAAAAAAAAAAAAAAAAAAAAAAAAAAAAAAAAAAGGAACGTTTTTGTATGGACCTTGTTCAACATATTTGATGTCTGATTGCACATATACAAAAGAAGTAATCCTATATGTCACGTATTTATGGTAATTTGTGTATGTATATGTTATGGTCATTTAAATGGTTTTTGACCACACTCACTTATTCACAGCAGCGCAGCCTTTCTTTGTATAGTATTTTGTAATGGAGGTTGTCTCACATTTAGGGTTGCAGCAGCACTAACACTTTTTTGAGTCTTTCACAGACACAGGTTTTTTGGTTTTTGTTTACTGAACACTTTAAGGGATAGCGCAGTATATATCTTTTGGTTTTGAATCTAGGACTCTGTTGCCTGCTTTGGCCACGAAAAAATTTTCTGGCTGTCGGAACTCTCTTTTTCTCTGGAAACGCTTTTTTCTTATCAGCCGTGCGCTCCAGTGCCTCCTATAGACCTGGGCCAAATAAATGATCGCCAGTTAAAGGAAGGCCACAAAGGCGCAACTTGGAGGGCGAGTCCCCTGACCAGGTCTTAAGCCAAAGACTTCTCCTGGCCGAGTTCACTAGAGCCGAAGTCCTGGCCGACATTCTTACCGACTGAACGGAAGAATCTGCCAAAAAAACCTACTGCCTGAAATAGGAGAGGAAAAGACTTTAAAATTTGCTCTCTGGAGGTACCTGCTGACAGATGTGACTGATTCTGAGTCAACCAAACCTCCAGATTTCTGGCCACACAAGTGGAAGCCAGAGCTGGTTTCAGGTTTCCAACCGCTGAGTCCCAGGCTCTGTGGAGAAGGATATCCCCCCTCTTGTCCATCGGATCCTTAAGTGTGCCCATATCATCGAACGCTAGGTCCGAGTTTTTTTAAACCTTTGAAAGAGATGCGTCTAACTTGGGATTCTTATTCCAAGGCTGTGCAGTGTCCTCATCAAAAGGAAACCTCCTTTTTAGGTTACTAGAGAAGAATGGTTTTCTCTCAGGATTATCCCATTCCAGTTTAATAGTATCAACCAAAGAACTATGAACTGGAAAAACTCTAGATTTTCTCTTATGCAATCCTTTATACATAAGATCATGTTTGGATAACTGAACCTCTTCCTCTTTTAATTCAAGGGTAGTATAGATAGCCTTTAATAAGTCATCTACATCCTCAACAGATAACTTAAATCTTGAGCCTCGAGTGGATTCTCTATCCCTGGGCTCTGTATCTGACCCTGATTCTTTCAGAGAAGAACGGGTAGATCTGACCTCAGCCTCAGAGTCCTCACTCTCTGCCCGCTGCGGAGTGCTGACTGACGCCTTCAGTGAAGACAGACTCTCTGCTGGAGCTTGTCAATAAGCGTTCTAAAAGAACTGAAGGTGGACGCAAGCTCATCCCTAACAGAAGTAAGCATGTAGAAGTAGTAAGGCCTTGTCCTGAGTCTTGGTCTGCAAGACAAAATAAATGACCCACAATGTAATTAAAGCCACCCAATCGCTCTGTAACACCACGTGCAGGAGGGAGGAAATGTGTCCCCTTACACCCAACTACTACAGTGGGGGGAGGGAACACTCACAGGGATAGCAAGGTGGTGACAGAACACCCCAGGCTTACCTGTGAGGTGCTGGTGTTGGGAACCACATCCGCTGCCTGTGCAGGTACTGCAGGAGGATCCATTCTGCCCCTCTTGGTCGTCCACACCCTGGCTGCTTTACACCAAGAAACACTAGCAGCCAGCGTTCTCTGTTTGCGCCGTTTATAGAGACTGGAACCTCGTCTCCGGCGCCCGATGATGACGTCATATGCCCCGGAAGTAACCCTCTCCAGGCACTTCCTGTGGGCCAGCTTGGAGCGCAATAGCTCCGCCCCCTCGAGCGCTGCGGCTTCCTCCATTCCCTGTTCAGATCAGCCATGCTGTTGGCAGGGAAGGACAACTAATGCTCAGCTGAGCTATAGTGCAATGCACTGCGCTAGGGGGCCCGACCTCACACCGGTCCTGGCCCTCTCCAGGCACTGAGAACAGGGAACAGCAGCACAGCCAACCTCCCCAGCGGTGTGCTGCTTCTGGCAGAGGAAAAGGTAAGAGATATGCCCCAGAAAATAGCCATACAAAGCCCCTGCTTATAAGGCCTATGGAAGCAGGTTCCAGGAACATGTTACCCCCCCGTCCGGAGGAAACACAAATAACTGACATGGGCCTGGAGGACCGCCCTTTTATCTGGTTGGGGTGACGTGTTTCCTGTCCTGGTAGGAGGAGCCCAAGGTCTCATGGGCTGTCCTGAAAGACGCTTGGAGAAACCTGGGCTTTCAGGACAGCACCTAAGAGCCCTGACTTCCCTACGAAGTGTTCCCTCTGGAGGAAACACAAAAACTGGCAATGTGGAAAGGAGCCCCCTTTTAAAATTTGGTGGAAGAGGTGTTCCTATTGGCAAGGGCAGAAGTCACTCTCTCAAGTGCTGTCCTGAAAGACGTTAAGGGAAAAATAGTGTTTTTATAACAGCTTACCTGTAAAATCCTTTTCTTGGAGTACATCATGGGACACAGAGCCTTAGTTATTAACTTAATGGGTATATAGGCACCTTCAGGTGATGGACACTGGTATACCCAATACAGGAAGTTCACTCCCTATATAACCCCTCCTCCTTCCAGGAGTACTCAGTTCTCCTCAGTACTCATGTTTTCCTTATCGTACATCATGGGACACAGAGCCTTAGTTATTAACTTAATGGGACGTCCCATAGAAATGTTATTTGGGGGGAGGGAGAGACAACCCGCAGGGTACCCCCAGATTTGAGGACTTATACTGCTGCCTGCAGCACACTGCGCCCGAAGGCGATATCCTCATACCTCCTTACATCCACTTGAAAAAATTTGGTGAATGTATGTACTGAAGACCAAGTTGCGGCCTTGCAGATCTGAGCCATGGAGGCCTGGTGACGCACTGCCCAAGAAGCACTAACCGACCTGGTAGAGTGCGCTTTGACTTGAAAAGGGGGAATCTTATCCCTTAAATCATTAGTCTGAATTATAAAACTTGCCAAATCCACTTAGCGACAGTGGATTTCGATGCTGCCTGTCCTTTCTTAGGACCCTCTGGCAGAAGAAATAAGACATCAGTCTTCCCAATCTGAGCAGTCTTTAAATAGACTTTGACCGCTCTCAAAACATCAAGACAATGTAGTGACTTTTCTTCCCTGGAACATGGTTTTGGAAAAAAACAATGGCAGGACAATATCTTGGTTCAGGTGAAAACCTGAGACTACTTTTGGCAAAAAATCTGGACGAGGGCGTAACACCACTCTGTCCTCATGAATAATCAAGTATGGCTCTTTACAAGAAAGAGCAGCCAATTCCGAAACCCACCGTGCTGAGGATATAGCAATCAAGAACACCAGCTTCCTTGTCAGAATTGAAAGAATAAATAAGGAACCACTAAAGAGCTGATCCTAGGGGTCTCTGCCACATCCCTGAATGAAGAGAACAAGAAGACCAGAATGCCCCAAAGGGGATATTGTGGGCAGTAGGCTAACAAGGATCAATGAATTTTAGGTACAAATAAGGTAACTTTTTTTAAAAAAATGGAAAATTTTATTCAGTATACAAAAACATACTAACATCTAAAAACATTAGTGCAAAGGGAACAGTAATGTCAAGATAAAACTGCCAGAATGCTGCAGCAGCCACAAGTTGAGGCAAACCAAATGACCAAAGGCAAATTGGAGCTGCAACATAAACCCTACATGTTTCAGAAAAACACAAAAAGATTAATTTCTTTTTATGATATGTACTTCCTTCTTCAGGGGTTTCGGTAAAGCAGATTGTTGCATTTCTATCAGGACAAAACAAAAATATATACATACATATATATGAGTAAATATATTTCACATTTATGTGAACAATAGCATATACAGTGAAAAAGGGACAGAGTTTTTTTTACTTCAGAGGGGCAGAAAAAAGCATCAACATTCCTGTTGGGTCAAAGGGTACTCACAAGACATCCGTTCCACTATCATGACAATAGTACACAGCAGGGGTGTGGGGAGATGGGTTCCCACGTCCATAGGTCCACTACATAGGAATACCATTCAAAAACGAGTCCAGAGTAATATAGATTGATTGAAAAGTAAAAATATATACAATGGAGCCTTGGCAGTATATGGGGCTTATCCTAGGGTCACCAGGTAGGACAGCAGGTCAGGACTCACGAGAACCGCCAAACAAGGGCATGGAAGATGCAGATCTAAAGGGAAAAAAAGGAGGAAAAATGGATATGTATATATACCATCGGTGAATACACATATGAGTATGCACCCCAGAATCAAAAAGGGGAGAAAAGACGCCTCTCAAATGAAATCAGGAGAAGGTAATAAAAGAACTAAATTATGGCCAGATGGGTATACAGATACTAAATAATAGTGGATGGGAGATACCACAAGAAAAGGATCCCCATATACTTGTTATTGTAAAAAAGGTGAATAGCAGACCTTACCTGGGCAGTTCACTGACAATGGTGCAGGAGCAAAGCTCATCGCAGCTATGTAGCAGAAGTGTACTGAGCTTACCTGAGTTAAATAGTCAATGTAGTGGGAGTGGAGGAGTGAGAGGGCGTCCAATTGTGCACACTAGATGTAATTAAACCCAGGAGAGGGGAGTAAAAATTTAATAGTGAGTGAGAGCGCCAACCACACACACAGAGACACAGCTGTGTGTAGATAACTGCAGCATCGACCATTCATGGTTCCCCGGCCAGCGTGGCGTCACCGCGCAAACAAGCGCGATGATGTCAGACGTCGGAGGCCGCCGACATGGAGAGAGGGCAGCGCAACAGGGCAAGGATGAAAAAAGCCTAGTGTGCAGGCGTGGGACCAAAGATCGGGTGCACGCGCGTGTGCGTTGTCAAAAAGGTTGCCTCCGTCTCCGTGAAAAAAAGAAGGAAACGGAGGCTCCCCCGTGTCAGGGAGTACCAACAAGCCATCCAACGAGGACAGTCAGGAACAGCAATCTAAGCCCAGCCAGCTCAAATGTGAATTAGAAATGAAAAAATAAAAATAAAATTTCTAACGGAAAAAAACAAAATTAGTTATATACTTTTGGTGAGAGGTTTGCAAAGTACTCGGACTAGAAGGACATGGGATAGACATCTGTACAGCGTCATACTGATCATAATGAAAACAAAAATCTAGTAAACAAAAAGACGGGACAAATGCTATTTACATAGTGAGTTAGACCTTCCTGACACAACAGTATGATGGTAATATATACAGTATAAATTCTTTTAAACGCAAATAAAGTAAAGCAAATGCGACTAATTCTCCCCTTTTTTGATTTTGGGGTGCATACTCATATGTGTATTCACCAATGGTATATATACACACATCCATTTTTCCTCCTTTTTTACCCTTTAGATCTGCATCTTCCATGCCCTTGTTTCGCGGTTCTCGTGAGTCCTGACCTGCTGTCCTACCTGGTGACACTAGGATAAGCCCCATATACAGCCAAGGCTCCATTGTATATATTTTTACTTTTCAATCAATCTATATTACTCTGGACCCGTTTTGAATGGTATTCCTATATAGTGGACTTATGGACGTGGGAACCCATCTCCCCACACCCCCACTGTGTACTATTGTCATGATAGTGGAACGGATATCTTGTGAGTACCCTTTGACCAAACACGAATGTTGATGCTTGAGGGCAAGGCTACAAACTGAAAGTGCTGCTGTTCTACTTTGAATCGCAGAAACCTTTGGTGAGCAGGAAATATAGGGACATGCAAATATGCATCCCTGATGTCGATAGATGCCAGAAATTCTCCTCCTTGTAGGATAGAAACTACTGACCTGATCGACTCCATGCGAAAGGAGCGGATCTTCAGGAACTGATTTAGATTCTTTAGATCTAGAGTGGGTCTGACATCTCCATTCGGTTTTGGTACCGTAAAGAGGTTTGAATTAAACCCCAAACCCTGCTCTTCTGTGGGGATCTGTATGATCACCCCCTGAGCTAGTAATCGGTCTAATGCCTGAAACAGATTGCGAGGCTGAAAAAGGTTCATCTACCGTTGTTTCCTTCGCAGAGGAGTAATCGGTTTTCCCTTTTTCCTGATCATCTGAGGGTAACCCCTCATCCTCTACCCACTGTTCCCTTGATAAGGGGTCTGAGGTGGGGGAGGGGGATCTAACATGCTTCCTATCCTTTTGGATAGCGGATGCGATTAAAGTCGCTCTTGCCAGACTTCTGAGTATTGAAGAAGTCTTCCCCCCACTCTGGCGCCTCTTCATAATGAGGCTTTAGTATTCTGCTTTGCAGATTTCCGGCCCCAGGTCTTCTTCTGTGCCTGGGCCTAACCCTGAGGCTTTCCTCTAGAGTCTGACGGTGGAGGCCGTCGCCACTGCCTAGAGGCGGATGCCCCTGGCGCAGGGGAAAGAGTCCATTTAAATTAAGGACGTTTATACTTTCTTTTGACTGGCAAAAGAGTACTCTTGCCACTAGAAATCGTTTGGATGTATTTGTCCAAATCCTCCCCAAATAGTCGATCCTCATGAAAAGGGGAACTAGCCAGAAGCCTTTTGCAAGGTGCTCCGGATGACCAATTTTTTTAACCACAGGGTCCTACGCATGTGTTCTAGCACAAAACGCAAGGCGGGACGCCTGGTGAATAGTCTTTCATGGAGTCTATGGCAAAACATAGCGCCCTTGGTAGTTCGGCCAAATCGCGGGCCTGTTTTGCAGGGACCTCTTTAAGGGCCTGTCTAAACTGGTCCCTTAGGGACTGACAGATGCCTATTGCCGCAACTGCAGGCTGAGTAACTGCACCGGTCAAAGAAAAAAAAAAAAAAAAAAAAAAAAAAAAAAAAAAGTATTTTAACAGAAATTCCAATCTTTTATCAGTTGGATCTTTAAGCATGTGCGCATTGTCTGCTGGACAAGTTAGATTATTATTCACACTGGAAATCGCATCAACTTCTGGTACCTTCCATCTTGTGGTGAATTTCTCCTCCATTGGGATAGAGTGCTGTGCATCTCTTTGGAGGGAGAAAATGTTTATCTGGGTGATCCCATTCAGTATAAATAAGCTTTTGTAATAAAGCATGTACAGGAAACACAAGAAAAAAAGGCTGTGAAGGTTTTAAGGAACCTAAGAAGAAACAAAACTATCAGCTGACTCTGCTAGAGGTAGCTTGAAAGAGGCACGAACCATCTCTCTAAGAGATTGTACCAGCAATTTCTCGGATTGTGGGGCTGAAAAAGGTTCATCTACCGTTGTTTCCTCCGCAGAGGAGTAATCGGTTTGCCTTTCTTCCTGATCACCTGAGGGTAAACCTCATCCTCTACCCACTGTTCCCTTGGTAAGGGGTCTAGGGTGGGGGAGGGGGATCTAACACGCTTCCTATCCTTTTGGATAGCGGATGCGATTAAAGTCGCTAATTTTCCTTCCAGGCCCTGCAGGGTGGAGGAAAACGCATTTTCAGTCACGTATACAGGGGCTGAAATGTGAGAAGCAGTTGCACCACCAATTGGTCCCAATGACTCACCCTGGCTTGCCATATCTGGTATCTCAAGCGAGAATGACAGTGTGGAGACACGACTGGAGTTCCCAGCTCCTAGGGGTAGAATTTTTGGTACCTTTGGGGTGTTGGGAACCATAGCGCTGAACACAAAAACAGAGGCAACAAGTAAATGCACAACTCCCTGAGCAAAATAGTTTAGCTAAAGACAACGCTAATAAAATTCAGCTTTAGTTGTTACAATGTTATTTCCTGTACTGGAAACGCCTGCATCCCTTACGTGCCCCCAGCGCTCTTGTGTCCTTGTGTGTCCGCTGCAGCTGTGAGCGTCTGTCTCTGTCCCCAGCGCCTGCCCAGTGTGCTCCTCGTGTACTTACGTCCTGCACACGGCGCTGCACCTTAGCCACGCCCCCTCTGTCAATCAACGTCCCCCCCCTCTGTTTTTAATCAGCCCTAGTTCGCTGACATGCTCCTTGAGCGAGAGGGGAGGCAAGGGAGGGCTGGGCAGCGGGAAGTTTTAAAAAACCTTCTGTGGGGAATAGAAATAAATTCTAAATGAAAAAAGCTGCTGCTGCCGCCGCACCCCCCAAGGGGGGAATACAAGCTACAGTTGTACCTCCCTCCCCCAGGGGGAAAATGTTCAGGATGAGGAACCCCCCTGGCTTTTGAGACCACACACACGTGCCGTTTAGCTGGGACTTCTGAGCTGACTGAGAAGCAACGTACTAAGGTATGCATTTACTCCCTCTAGTGGAGACTTTAGGCATGACATTTTACTTATGCAAGAAAAAAAGTATAGGTAGACTTTTTACAGTTCCTAGGCTTCTTCCCTTACTTTTTCCTAGCTACAGGATACTGCTATAACAGACAGATCCAAACTTCACCCATCACGGCAGGCTGCGTTAGCAAACCTTCAAGGACTTGGTCCCTATTATAGGGGGTCCACTGCCTTGGACCTGTATAGCACCCCTCAGGAAAACTTTAGGTAATGTAGCATTACCAAAAAAGTCCTGGATCCTGGGGTCCAGCCCTACAAAGAGATGTTACAGGCAAAACCTTGTTCTTCCATGCAAGGCCCGGGTACCATCCACCTTGGCCTTAGTGGCACTTTGGATGGATCTGGTCTATGGAGGCTGTTTAAATCCAGCATGGAATCCCTCCAGCTTGGAGTTCTTCAGAGCACATCTTCACTCGGGACCAACACCTTAGACACTGGCGAAAAAACTGAGTACTCCTGGAAGGAGGAGGGGTTATATAGGGAGTGAACTTCTTGTATTGGGTATACCAGTGTCCATCACCTGAAGGTGCCTATATACCCACTAAGTTAATAACTAAGGCTCTGTGTCCCATGATGTACAATAAAGAAAAAAGAATTGTTGCTCTACATTAAGATGGCCCTAGGCTATAAGATTGGCAACACCCTGAAACTGAGCTGCAGCACGGTGGCCAAGGCCATACAGAGGTTTAACAGGGCAGGTTCCACTCAGAACAGGCCTCGCCTTGGCCGACCAAAGAAGTGCACATGCTCAGCGTCATATCCAGAGGTTGTCTTTGGGAAATAGACATACCAGTGCTGCCAGCATTGCTGCAGAAGTTGAATACACTGCATCAAATTGGTCTGCATGGCTGTCATCCCAGAAGGAAATCTCTTCTAAAGATGATGCACAAGAAAGCCTGCAAACAGTTTGCTGAAGACAAGCAGACCAAGAACATGGATTACTGGAACGATGTTCTGTGGTCTGAGACCAAGATAAACTTATTTGGTTCAGATGGTGTCAAGCGTGTGTGGCGGCAACCAGGTGAGGATTACAAAGACAAGTGTGTCTTGCCTACAGTCAAGCATGGTGGTGGAAGTGTCATGGTCTGGGGCTGCATGAGTGCTTCCGACACTGGGGAGCTACAGTTCATTGAGGGAACCATTAATGACAACATGTACTGTGACATACTGAAGCAGAGCATGATCCCCCTCCCTTC
The DNA here is from genome assembly GCF_042186555.1 of Aquarana catesbeiana. NCBI lineage: Eukaryota > Metazoa > Chordata > Amphibia > Anura > Ranidae > Aquarana > Aquarana catesbeiana. The sequence continues at coordinate 102,373,936 of NC_133335.1, read as the reverse complement.
AGAGACTGGGCCGCAGGGCAGTATTCCAACATGATAATGACCCCAAACACACCTCCAAGACAACCACTGCCTTGCTAAAGAAGCTGATGGACTGGCCAAGCATGTCTCCAGACCTAAACCCTATTAAGCATCTGTGGGGCATCCTCAAACAGAAGGTGGAGGAGCGCAAGGTCTCTAATATCCACCAGCTCCATGATGTCGTCATGGAGAAGTGGCAGAGGACTCCAGTGGCAACCTGTGAAGCTCTGATGAACTCCATGCCCAAGAGGGTTAAGGCAGTGCTGGAAAATAATGGTGGCCACACAAAATATTGACACTTTGGGCCCAATTTGGACATTTTCACTTAGGGGTGTACTCACTTTTGTTGCCAGCGGTTTAGACAATAATGGCTGTGTGTTAATTTGAGGGGACAGCATATTTATACGGTTATACAAGCTGTACACTCACTACTTTACATCGGTGTTGTCACATGAAAAGATATAATAAAGTACAAGGTAATAAAGCTCTTGCTGCACCACTTACTGTTAAAAAAAGCCCTATATTTATTAATGTATATGCAGCCTGACTGCATTACACTAATAAATCAGGAATGTTCAGTTGGACCTTAATAAAAGTGTAGGTGTGACAGCAGCATAGTTCAACTGGAAATGAGCATCTGCTTTAATACATTACCATCTGTCGGCTGCAGATACTGTCTGTATGTCTTCCACCAGACTGGTTTGTTCATTTCTGCTTCAGCTACTCTTTTATACCGTTTAAAGCTGCGATATTTCTTGAGAGATTCCAGGTCTTTACCTTCAAACTGCTCATTAGGAAGAGGACCCAGAGGAGCAGCTCGGCGGCAAAGAGCAGCTGTGAACACAAGAATACAAGAATCAATATATAACAGAAACAGACAATACATACTATTAAATATTTCGTTCCCTAGAACAGCCATCTCACTCCTAGCATGTCATAGCCTTCTCTTCTTTTCAGGGTCTAATTATTCTCTTTGCTGGCCCAGCTATTCTGTACCTCACTTCCCTAACTTTTTATGCACGTTGCTTCTCAGGGAGGAGCAAAGGGAATGTTACAGCTGGGGCTGCTGACATCACAACCAAGATGGAGGCAACCAGCAGCAGTCTCAGGCATTTCTGATGTCTGTTATTTAAAAGGGTTGTAAAGGTAATTTTATTTTTTTTTTTAAATAACTAACATGTCATACTTACCTTCACTGTGCAGCTTGTTCTGCACAGAGTGGCCCAGAACCTGCTCTTCTGGGGTCCCTCGGGGGCTGTTTCAGCTCCTCCCCGCAAGAACTATCCACCTTAATGCGAGCTCCCTCGCATGGTGGTTAGTTCTTGCGGGTGCGCTCCCCTGATACAGCCGGCGGCTATAGCCGCTCACTGTATCACTCGGCCCCGCCCCCCGGCGCGCCGCGTCATCGGATGTGATTGACAGCAGCGCGAGCCAATGCATTAAGGTGAAAAAATTTTTACCTTTACAACCCCTTTAACCATAAAATCTTCCCTTAATATAATGTAAAATACATTATTCTTTTTCTATGAGAGCTGCTTTTGCACACGTTAAAGCAATCATTCTGGGCCTTAAAGTGGTTGTAAACCCTTACAATCCACTTTTTACTACAGGTAAGCCTATAATAAGGCTTACCTGTAGCTACCCCAGATATCTTCTAAACCTGCACGGTTTAGGAGATATCCCCTGACGTCATCAGCACATGCGCAATGAAGCAATGGCTTGTTCGTGTCGTTGCTTCAGCATGCATGGGAGTGACGTCATCGTGGCTCTGGCAGATCACAGCGCCGGAGCCCGCAATACCTGGAAGAAACTCCGGGAGCGATGTCGCCGGCCGGAGCAGTGTACGGTGACTGCTGCGGGGGTCCCCGTACACGAAGGTATTTCAAAATGAGCTAGTATGCTATGCCTTTGTCTTGCAGGGTTTTTTTTTTTGTGGGTTTACAACCAACCACTTTAACCAGTTCAGCCCCGGAGGATTTGGCTGCTCAATGACTGGAGCACTTTTTACAATTTAGCACTGCGCTGCTTTAACTGGTAATTGCACTGTCATACAATGCTGTACCCAAATTTGCTCTTTTTTTCCCCACAAATAGAGATTTCTTTTGATGGTATTTGATTGCCTCTGCGGTTTTTATTTTTTGCAATATAAACGGAAAAAAAGACCGAAAAGGGGCGGGGGTTCCAAATCACCCTGGAGCTGGACAACAACATTATAGGTAAGTATCAAAAGACAGATCATCTGTAGTTGGTGGTTGGAAAGGTGATCAGTGGACCCCAGTGCACCATCGCATAGACAGGATTTCAGACAGTCACAGTTACGTACAAAGTACTTAAACGTACTAAAAAGCTGTAGTTGAAAACTGAAGGTAGAGAGGGAGAGGAGAGGCTCAAGCTCTCCCTCTCTCTCACGAATCCTCCGTCAGTGCACGGTGGCTGAATGCCACGATTTATCCTATCCCTGTCCTGGTGGCGTCTGACATCACCATCAGGGAGCGGACGTCTTTTCGGCGGTATCGCGCACGTCCACACCCCTTGGTCACGAATATGGTGGAAAAATAGCCTCTTTGTTTTCTCCACATAATATGCACCGCAGTCGCATATCATGATGTAAACCACCCCCACCGATTGACAGTTGGCCAGAAATCGCGGTCTGTAAATATGTCCATTGGGCAATGTGATCTACTGAGCTTCATGAATGTACTTGCAAAGTTGCATTTGTTACAAGGATAGGTTCCCTTGCGTTTGTTCTGACCTCCCATCTTAGATAGTCTGAGCAGAAAAAAGGGGGGGATGACCAACTATTTTAGGAGAGGGAGCCGTGCCACGTCCAATAATCTATGAATACAAAACAAAGGGTTCCCCCTAGGTGGACTTTTCCGGCACTTGCAAAGGCAAACAGGTGGGGTGTGTACAAAGTAAAGGGCATTTGTATATTGATAAAAGGTATAATTTTATTCGTATAGGAAAATACATCGAGTAAAAAGCAAGCAATAAATGTACATAGTAACACAATGAAAACTACATAGTAGCTATGATGAACAAAAAGCAATATATGATGAAAAAGCTCTTCTCAAGCCCGACGCGTTTCGGGGTACTACATATCTGTACGGTCCTTCTTCAGGGGCAAAATTAGGAGAGAAGGTTTCATCTATGCTAATTAGAAAGGGAATGGAAAAGAGAAGGTCAGGTGATTGGTCAAACCTTAGATAATATTATATGGGAGATTGGGATGATCAAATGATCACCTACCTGAAAATGCGATTAATTGCTTGTGAAGGTTTATAAAAACAAACAGGGCACAAAAGGGGGACGGGATATAGCAATACGTATATGTATTATAGCCAGTATGGATCTAAATATATAGATGGTGAGATGTGCAGGGTGGTAGGCTGCAGTCACCGTGGGGAGGTATGACAGTACTCCCGTCCCGCCCAACCCGGGCGCGTGCAAGCCAGAGCGGCGTGCTGAGGTCACAGGAAGGCGTCTCTGGAAGATAAGAAAATATAGAAAGGACCTTAGGAGAGGGTCCAAAAAGTATAGGTAGAGAGGAGGGGGTAATTGCATAGATATGTAAATAGATCAGAATGAAATTAATAATGTTAAAAGTATAGGGCATCGTGTGTTTATAATTACAATGCATAAAATAAGGACTAAGAAAGGACTAATAAAAGGGGGGATCCAAATCGCCCTATATTATAACGGCGGAGTACAACTGTGTATATATATGGGAAACAATCCAACATAGTATATACTAAGAGTAGGTACACAGTTACAAGCCCCAGAGTAAATGTAATATGTATTCATGCTGAAAAAGTATAGAGTAACCAGTGGGAAAGTACTATTGAAAGCATGACCATAGTATATACATAGTAAGTAGTTCAAATGTAGTGTTACAGGGCCTGTTATAATATGTATAAAATAAACAGCAAAGCCCAGAGTCAGAGCAGGCTTAAGGTGAGAAATGTATGGTTAATACAACAGAGTGGAGGAGTAATGAATGTATCTGAGATTGAAGTGCTAAAGTAGAAGGAAAACAAATGATTAAGAAGTCATACCTTAGATGGAGATAAGAGTGTAAAACCGCCACCTCGCAGCCAAACATCCAGCAAGTGTAGTGTCCTGCTGGGAAGTGAGAGGGGCTGGTAGATATAGTGCTCAATCAGCTGGCGTCAGAATGAGGCACAGCTGTTTTGTGAGCAGGCGTAGGCAGAGACGTGCTGTATTGACCCCCCGAGGCGGGGGTGCGCGGCGCCGCCCCAACCGCGCATGCGCGGACGTCACGGCGTTTGGAACAGCGTCGCGCACACCCGCCCCACCGGCACGGAAGTACCACTCCGGCGGACTGCGCATTCTTAAACAATGACATCTGAAACGGAGATTCCCCACTTCGAGAATATATTTCTGGGTCAGGATTGGGAAACCTTGATGCAACATTACTTAGACAAATTCGGCGACACTGATCGAACTGAAGCCGAGATTTCCTCCCTATTCTTTAAACTTGCCAAAAACTTAGAAAAAAAGTCATCATTTTTTTGGCACATCAGGTCTTTTCAAGAATATATGAAGAGCAACATTAACCCGTTGGGTCTCCGCATCCAGATCTTCCCCACATTGGAGGATCTGGATGCAACTTTTAGATCCACATGGGAGAATGCCCTACAGACATGCTCACGTAACCTTATGCAGATACTCATTGACGAATATACAAAAAGATCTTCAGTATTGGATATTGAAATTACTAGGATTTGCGAACTTTTAAAGACATTTCAGGCACATCCCTCAGTCTCCACCAAAGAGAACAAACTCAAAATTCACCTTGAATCCTTTAACAAAAATATTTTGATTAAAAAAAAAAAAAAAAAAAATTCTAAATTTCACAGGGATAAAAATGCATTCGAGGCCGGAAAGGCCTATAAATGGAACCAGAACAATAGGACAACCAGGAATTACTACACATCCCAAAATCCCCCTCCTAATAAATCTTCGTCACATATTCCCCCACTTATTACCCCTAAGGCCAAATCTTCCGTTGGCACTAAACGCCAACTTTCTGGCGATCCCACTCCAGATCAGAAGCCTAAAAAATCTAGTATAGAAAAGAAGCCTAACCCCCTTCCCACTGCACATCCTGACAATACCACGAAAGGACCTCTGTCCAATCACTCTGCACAGGCACATCCACCTCTCCCTTCGCAAAACACTAGCAATGTACATGAGCCCAGCCGCAATGATTCTTCTTTTTTAGATCTAGTGTTGGCTGGCTTAAAACCACCCCCACCAAACCTCAACACTTATACACAATTAACACTATAAATTCTCCTCCCAACATTTGTACACATTTGGATGATGATTTAAGCATTATTAATTTATCCTCCCATCCTCTCACCATCAACGAAATTTCCATCCTGAAAAAAGGACTGAATTTTTGCCCAGACCATAGACTGGACAAATTCGAATTTTACAAGGATCTCCAACTTTTTATCCGGAAACTAATCCTTAGGAAACTTTATCAGAAACATGATGCCACAACTACTGTCACCCCTCAGGAAAATCGAGCTCTTGACCAGCTGGTTGCACTATTGGAGGAGAGCGATACATCAGATCTGATAGATCAGATTGACCTCTCACGTATCCTTCAACAAATAGACGACCCAGACGCTTACCCGCACCCGAGTGTCTCCAAACTAAAGAAAAAAAATTGGACCTGTGCCCACCACCGAGCACATGCCCGAATGCAGCAACATTTCTCAAATTGGTCAACAATGATCTGGAGAAACTGAGAACAAAACAACAGGAACCCCTTAACCTAAACCCAAAAGAACTAGAGGCACTTAACTCCCTTAAGGCTAATGATACTATTACCATAAAACCCTCTGATAAGGGTGGGAATGTTGTGGTGCTGGACAACAACCACTACATTAAGATGTGCAGCAAAATTCTCAACAATGCAGACTGGTATCGTCGTATGCCGGCCTCCATTGTTGAGAAGTATAACAAAGAATTTTACGCATTGGTTGACTCTGCTTTTCTTAACCACACTATTAGTAAGGCTACCTGGACCTTTGTAAGAAATAATTTTCCCAAAACCCCTACGTTTTATGCACTCCCCAAAGTGCACAAGAATCTCAAAGACCCACCGGGCAGACCGATTATCTCCGGTGTGGGCTCTATTAGTGAAAATGCCAGCAAACTTATTGACGAACACCTTAGACCCCTCGTGGTGTCTCTACCATCCTATGTGAAGGACACTAGCCATTTGTTACAAATCCTGGACCATCTCTTTATTTCGGATCGAGCTCTACTCATCACTATTGACGTGGAGACTCTTTATAGCTCCATCCCTCATGTATTGGGTTTGGCAGCAATCAGACATGACTTCAGAGACAAGCGCATTCTGTTTCTAGTTATAATGAATTCATCATTGAACTGCTCGAGTGCATCCTCACCCACAACGTTTTTACCTTCCTTGGCTCCCACTACCTCCAGGTGCAGGGAGTGGCGATGGGGACTTGTTGTGCCCCGTCGTACGCTAACCTGTACCTGGGGGAGTGGGAGAAAGCCCTCTTTTCAGATGAGAACCTCACTCAATATACTAACCACATTCAAACGTGGTATCGATACATAGACGACATTTTTGTCGTGTGGGAGGGTCCCTTGGATGTACTCGAGCAGTTCATATTTCGGATGAACAAGAATGATTTTAATCTTACATTTACCATGTCCTTTGACAATACCCATGTAACTTTCCTGGATATTGAGATTTTTAAGGATGGACAGG